>NC_137974.1:16710929-16849371 GCF_963924665.1 Micromys minutus
AGTGTCACAAAGCACAGGATATAAATATGTTCCAACAATTCATGCTTCATCACTTCCAAAATATTGCTTAATATGTAATGAAAATTATGCTGATGTTACAAAACCTGCAAATATTAAGATTCTTCCCCTCTGTAAGAAATCTAGCATTGATTTACTGGTTTCAATGTACTTTTACACTCCTGTGACAAGAGTTCTCTTCTACCACAAACTTTTTTTAGTCTCTCTGCCCTTCTTGTCAGTAGTTTGTAGTTTTCTTTCCTTCCTGAAAATCTATCTTTTCTATTTAGTCAAATACCTGTTTTCTCTTTTAAATTTTTATACAGTGTAAGAACAAAAAGATCTCTTTTGTTAAGTATACTTTACTCAACACCAGTCCCTTTCCTGATGTTCTTTGTGTTGATCAGTTTATATTGTTATGACTAAAATATTAGACAATACAAGAGACCAAATGACCTACTGTAGCCCATGGTTTGACAAGATCTCCCTCTGTTTTTTGAGATAGAATGGCTGACCAGCAGAAGTATCAGGGTTTCAAAATATCACAATTGATTAGGAATCAGAGAGCAAATTGAAACTACTGTAGGGATAACCCACACCGTGGGTCCCTTTCATTTAAATCCATTAGTTGAGTTGGAGTTTCCACAACCTCCCTAAACAATACGACTACCTAGAGCCAAGCATTTAAAGCATGTGAATGTGGGAGAAACTTTCGGCTCATCATAATTCTTCTACAACACGAGAAAAGTCAATAGAAGGGTATTATAAATTTATTTAATCAAAATATTGTGTTACACAGAAGACTTTAGAAGTGAAAACAAAGACTCAAAGAAAGAGCCTGTTTTTACACTTCGATTCCATGAAACATTGGCTGCCAAAACAAAATGAGACTGAACAAAGAAAAATAATGTAAGAATATAAAAGGAGGTGCAGGAATTTAGATTTTCTTTGTAGTCTAAGTCGGGATCCCTCTGCATTAAAACCTGGTCTGCTGTGAGAACAGACAGTCCCTTGCTGTGATCTAAATCTGTAATATTTCCAGAAAGCCCAATTAAAAGACAGTAGCAGGAATTTAGGTGTGGGTGGTATGCCGTTCTGTGCCCTTGCTTCTTTGACTTAAGCTTGAGTACGTTTTCCTCCTATATATGCATATATATAGGAGGAAAACGTATATATATATATATATATATATATATATATATATATATATATATATATATATATACATACATACATACATACATACATACATACATACATATATATATATATATATATATATATATATATATATATATGTTTCTATATATATATATATATATATGTTTCTATAGACCAAAAACCAGAGGCAAACTGAATAAAGCTGAACTTTCCCAAACTTGGGCAAAATAAACCTTTCTGATTTTGTTTCTTTAACTTTTTGCCACATTTAAAGGAAAAAAAATTACCCAAACAGATTTCTGGTAGATTTGGTTTTCATGGTTAGCAACTGGGAATAAAGGAGATGCCTTGACATTTTTTATAGATTCTTGTTTCCAGAAAATTCATAATAGTAACTATAGACTAGATTATCTTCAGCAAAATTGTGCTTTTGAGCCTCCCTTCTTTATAATAAATAGCATGTTGGCCCTAAATAAGATTAAACCACCAAAACTCTGGATTCTGGAGCCAGGAAAGGGCTTAAGAGACTGTCTTATCTGCTGTAAGAAAGACCACAAGAGCATGACATATTTTTCAATATTTTGTTTTATCATTCCAATAGGGTGTTAATATTTGCCAAGGAAACAAGTGTAGGTATTTATGTTCCAAAACAATCATCTTACTTTTGCTCAATTTTATAACAACTAGCTAATCCTATGAATACTGAGTAACCAGGATATAAATAGAGCATCTGAAAGAACAATTGCATATAGCAGCCACAATAGTAACTTCCTATGAATTCCAATAGTTAAGTACTGGTATAAGCAAAATATATTAATAAAAGACAGAATGATGCAGAAGTAAGCAGAATGTTCCTCTGCCCATTATACCCCAAAACAATAAATAAACACATATTCCAAATACATACTGAAGACACATGATACTAATTAAGAATATATCTTCTAGATTCTTGACAATAGTAAGTATTGGATAAAACAGGAATAAAATTTAAGCATAATTACTAGAGGAAAGATAAAATGGTATAAGACCTTTAAAAGACAGATTTGAAGTCTCCATAAAGTAAATGATATCAGATTCAAAATGTGTCTACCAAAGAGAAGAAAAAGCATGTGTCCACATAATAACTAGTTTCCAAATGTTCATAATATTACTTATAAAAATTGTCAAAGGTAGTTAATTGTGTGTGGATAACCAAAATGTAAATTATCATACAATAGCCCACTACTTAACAAAACTACAAGAATGTTTATAAAAATAAAGTAGGCAAGACACTGGATAAATCTTGAAAATATTGTGCTACCTAAAAGAAAGCAGACACAAAACAACCCATACTACATGATTCCATCCCCCTGAAATGTTAGATGCAGAAAAATTCACAGATATAGACTGTGTATTAGCTAAACCAGGGTTTATGAATAGAGATAGGAATGAAGAAAAACGTATAAATATATATGTGTTTGTCATTAGAGGAATGACAAAATAATGGTAGATTTGTTGTGTGAGTATCTAGGAGTTAAAATAAAGAGAATGATAGGGAAAATATATGCTGCAGAACTGGAGTTAAGAAGCATAAGGAAGAATCTACCATGCATAGGTTGGATATGAAGAGTCTTCAAAAGGTTGATTCACAATGCTGTAGCAATCTGGGAGAAAGCTTTGAGGGAGTGAGTCAACCATATGTGCTCTCCGTTCATCAAGGGACTTAGTGATCTACTAAGAAATGGTTAGCAATCTGTGATGACATTTATGAGAGGTGTTAGATAGGGAAAGATGGCCCTATTAAAGAAAGTAGGTCATTGTCAATGACTTGGGCATTCATTTGTCCCCAGCAGCATCTTAGCTTGCTTTCTTTGAGTCCTAAATTCTTGTTAGCATGAGATGAGCAGCTTGCACTGTTGCACACCACCACTACCACAATGGTTTCTTTTATCTCAAGCTTGAAGAAATAGATGCATCCAGTATCCTGTATATCAAATGTTGCATTACAATTTATAACAATAGTAATATTGCATCATGTAGTAATAATTTTTGAGCTAAATAATTATATGGATATGAGTCACCAACCATGAAGAAATATATTAAAGGGTCATAGCATAAGAGGATAGAGACCCACTGGCTCCTAAACAGTGAAAAGAAAACGTTTTCCCATTGAACTATGGGAGTTCTATGAACTCTCTAAGAACTATGAACAACACTAATAACAATAATGAAAGACTAACACCAAAATACTGGTTAAATAAGATATAATTTATACTTTTATGTGATAAGCCCTCTTGAATTTACAAGACTTAATAAGAATTGTAATGCAAAAACATTTTTAACCATTCCTAAATTAAAGAATCACATACAGTTACAAAAGGGTTACTGTACAAATATTTTATTTGGGTCAATTCAATATAATACTATAAATGTATTAAAAGTATGTTAAATACACCTCATTGATGTCTTTCAATATTTTAAATATATTAAATATTATGGTATTCTGTACTGAACCATATATTTTATGTCCATGTATGACAGAAGTACAAAACAGTATCATCCTACGTAGTATAAAAATATATCAGTATCAGTAATATATATATATATATATATATATATATATATATATATATATATATATATATATATATATATATATATATGACACTTGTGTGTCTGAGTTCATTGAAATGTATATAAACTGTATGTCATTAATCAATTAGATAATAAAAGTGATCATTTATGTTTGATTATTGCCTGATAGCTATTTATATTTCTGGGCTGTTATTTGATATTTTAACATGTATATACAATGCTGTGCTTAGAATCATATCACAGATGATTCTATCTTCTATTACTACAGTGTAAATCGTATCTGTGAGTTATTGTCTTTTAGGAATTGATAAAAATAATATGTGTGAAATGCTAAAAAAAAATGTGAAGAAATAGAAAATGAATGTTTTGGAACCTGTACACTTCAAGTTGTTTCCCTGGTGAATTCTCAGGGGTACAGCTCAATGAGCTGCATTGTTCTTTTGTTTTCTTATTGTTTGTGGCTTTTAGCCAACCCAACCTGTGGTGTGATATCTTGCCAACCTTCTGGTGATCTTTCTTAACCAAAATTAGGATTCCTGTTGAACAATTTGTTTGACAAGTAAGGTTTATAATTTGTTTATGTTTCTGGCTGCAGTTCATAGAAACATTAAGAGGCGTAGATAAACAGGTGTATTTGAAGATCTCTTGCGGCTTGTAAGTGAATAGAAAATGCTAATTCTGTTTTGGAACTCCCAGGTGAAAATTTTATTATGAATTAGATAAAGATGATTTAATTTTTTGGAACTGCATGGGATGTATTAAAAAAATACTGCACTCTGATTAGATACAATTGTTTGCCTTGAATTAACTAGCTGGAATTATTGGATAATTTGATCTTTCTGTGGTGGTATCCCACCCACTGAGTAAGATGAAATTCTCTGTCTGTCTCTCTGTCTCTGTCTCTGTCTCTCTCTCCCTTTCTGTGTCAACTTTATTTTACAAAACAAAGATAGATGTACAGATTTTAAACATTTTTTGCTTGAAATTATACATTTTGTCAGTAATTATTTTTCAGATTTTAACATAATTTTTACATAAAACTATATGAATATATTTTTTTAGTCAGTACATGATTTTTTTCAAGGTTTGATTGTATGCCTTGAAAACTTAATAGTTAAAATGAGCTAAAGTACATATAAAACAAAATGTAACATGGAAATAGTAAAAGTTTTCTTATTTTGTAAATATTTTTTTGTTTTGTTTTGTTTTCTTTATTTCTTGGACTTCATACAGTCTGTGAGTTGTTTCTGGGGGAGTTCAAGCCTCTGGGGTTAGCATCCCACTATCTGTGACTGCATATTATGTCTGTTCTTTTGTGACTGGGTTATCTCACTCAGGATGATATTCTCTAGATGCAGCCATTTTCTTAAGAATTTGGTTAAGTCATTGTTTCTGGTGGCTGAGTAGTATTCCATTGTGTATATGTACCACAATTTTTCTATCCATTCATCTTCTGAAGGACATCTGGGTTCCTTCCAGCTTCTGGCTATTATAAATAGAGCCGCTATGAACATTGTGGTGAATATATCTTTGTTGTGTATTAAAGTGTCTCTGGGGTATATGCCCAGAAGTGGAATAGCTGGGTCTTCAGGTAGTACTATATCCAATTTTCTGAGGTATCGCCAGACAGATTTCCAGAGTGGTTGTATTAGCTTGCAACCCCACCAACAGTGGAGAAGTGTTCCTCTTTCTCCTCAACCTCGCCAGCATCTGCTGTCATCTGAGTTTTGGATCTTGGCCAATCTGACTGGTGTGAGGTGGAATCTCAGGGTTGTTTTGATTTGCATTTCCCTGATGGTTAGTCATCTCTTTCTTGAGGGTAGGGAAGTTTACTTCTATGATTTTGTTGAAGATATTTACTGTGCCTCTTAGTTGATACTCTTCTCCCTCTTCTATTCCTATTATCCTTAGGTTCGGTCTTCTCATTGTGTCTTGGATTTCCTGGACATTTTGGGTTAGGAGCTTTTTGTTTTTTGCATCTTCTCTGGCTGTTTTGTCTATGTTTGCAATGTTGTCTTCTGCCCCCGAGATTCTCTCTTGTAATCTATTGGAAATGCTTGCTTCTGTGACTCCTGATTTCTTTTCTTGGTGTTCTGACTCAAGTGTTATCTCTTTTAGCATTTTCTTTATTGTGTCAATTTCTGTTTTAATTTCCCTCTTCCATTCCTTTTTTTCTTTGGTTCTGTTTTTCTCTAGTTCTTTGAGTTCTTTGAGTGTTTTCCTTGTTTCTTCTTTAAAAGCTTCTGAATCTTTTTGGTTTTCCTCCTTTTTTTGTTTAAGTATCTCTATCAGTGTCTTGAGGTATGATTTCAGGTCTGTGTCTTCTTTTTCTGGAGTGTTTGGAATTCCGATGTTTGCTGTTATGGGAGAGTTGGGTTCTGGTGTTGCTAGATTGTCTTGTTTTCCTTGGGATATACTCTTTCTCTTTCCTCTTGCCATTTTGTTGTTAGTGATATGTTCTTACCTTTCCCTTGTCTCTGGTCTGTGACCCTGGTTCTCCACTGGTCCAGGTGTCAGATGGGCCAAGCCCTGTTTTATGCCTCAGAGTGGTCAGGTGTGAGCAGAAGTTCCAACGTTCTGTTTCTGGTTGCTGGATTGGGCAAGACAGGGCTGGGCAAGTTAGGGTGTGCACTTTCTGTGTGCACTCCACAGAGATCTCTCTGCTCCCCTGCAGCCCAGGTCCTTGTATCTTGTTTCAACATGTACATAGTACTGTAATGCTTGTATTAAGAATCTCCTATGTCAAATTTGGGTAAAACAATCTTACCACTTATTTTCTGAGTTGTCAGTAAATGCTGATCACCCAATGGTTGTGCAAATATGGAAGAAGCTCTTCCACCAGGAGAGAAAGTGAGAGAGACAAATGTGGGTGGAGAGGGAGAGGGAGGGAAGGAGGAAGAGAGAGAGAAATAGAGAAAGAGAGAGAGAGAGAGAGAGAGAGAGAGAGAGAGAGAGAGAGAGAGAGGGAGGGAGGGAGGGAGGGAGGGAGGGAGAGAGGGAGGGAGAGGGAGAAGGAGAGGGAGAGGGAGAGGGAGTGGGAGAGGGAGAGGGAGAGGGAGAGGGAGAGAGGAGGGGGTGTTATAACTGCTAGGAGATTGAAGAAATTAAGGCCATGAGGAAGAAGTCAGAGAGAAATCATTAAAACATACATGAAAGCCAAAGTGTCAGTCCAATAAGAGAAAGCAGCTATATTGTAGTCATAGCTAGGAGATAGTCAGATTAATATAGTGGTTTAGGTAGGTAACTATAAGCTCAACTACTGAAGTGCAGACTGAAATAAATCTATGTTTCTCTGTGTAGTTATGGAGAATAGCATAGAAAAAAGAAATAAAGCCATGGAATTTATTAGCTACTGGAATTTATATTAAAATAATTAATTTTATACATTGATGCAAATAGTAGCACAATTATTAGGGGGAGACTTTTTGTGATTGTATTTAAAGGCCCACTTTACAAACCTAAACCCATATTTCACACTGTGGCTTAGGGAAAAATTTTGTGTCTAGAAGGTCATGGTGTTAAATTTGGCATTGTATTATCTCCTCATAGTCCACCATTATACCTATGAATTACTGCATAGGTCATCCCTCCTGTTTGAAGCTTCTATTTGGTACAGATAAATAATACAGAAATTACCACTGATCAGTGTGCATTGATTAAGTCATTGCAGAAGAATTAGTTCTAATGGAACATCTGTGTTATTACAGCCCATCCATTCAAGGGTCAGTGATTATGACAGAAGGGACAGAAAGACTATGAAAGCCATAGGTGGTCACTACAAAGAAATAGCATTTTCTGGACTTCAGAGTGTAGTGCGATGTAAAAGTAAACAACAGCTTAGACAATATGCATTGACCTCTGCAAAATCAGGCCAGGCATAATTCCAAACTGGAGAGGTGAAATATGCATGAACTCCCACTCTATTGAAGGTGCCGATGAGAACTGAGATAACCCTAGAAGTAGCAAAGTAATTTTTTCTTTAAAGCTGTTCTCCTTGATGAGTAAAATACAGGGCAATTAACATCACAAATATAACAGTATGTGAGCAATTCTTGAAGGGCTTGAAACGATGACATACACTATAGTGAGTTGGAAAAAAAGGAGGATGTATTTGGAAAGAGTGAGTACAGCAGTATATGTGAAAAAAACTGCACAAATTATCAAAAAACTAATAACAATGAGGCAAAAACTTTGTTATCACATTCTATGCCCTTCCCATGAAACTAGCATTTTCGTTTTTATTTCACAGGGATAGCAATTTAGTGATTTTTGTCAAGTAAATGTTGAGGTTTTAGTACATTAATCTTTGTGAGTAATCTAAAACTAATTTGAAAAATTATAGCCATTCATCATCTTAAAATTGGGCTGCTTAAAGACTATTCTTTCCAAATAATTGGCCCATATTATATGATAGTGTACATTAACTAAAGTTTTATTTTTAAATACTTGTTCCTTCATATGGTTGTTCTCAAACTTATTAAATGATAAAATATTTCTTGAGGATGCCTAGCAAAGTCTTTTAATTAACAGCTTTAAAATGTAGATATGTTGTCATCTTTTATATCTTGAGATGATAAGTGTTCTCCAACCTGTATGTAACTAATATTTTAGTATTTCAACTTCTTTAAAGACTATTTTAAGTAGAGTTAATAACTAGTTTACCTTGACTGTTAATGAAATGTGTCTACTATGTGATCCTAATAAAGGTGAATTTTTGTCTTCCTGTATTGTACGTTAAGGGTTAGGATTAACCATCTATCCAGTTAGATCTTACAAATATAGTTTATTATTGTTTTATGTTGCTTTTGTAAGGAAATCTTAAAAGAATTGAGAACAAAATGTTTTTCTTTAAATCTGACATAAATACAATATTGAATGTAATCAGTTGCAATCTAAAAATGGCTAAATATATGCATATTTGATAAATTATAAATGAGTTTACCCAGTAAATACAAGTATAACATGAAATATAATAAGTTTATAATTAAATGTTTAAGACTTTTTCACCATATTAAGTTTATTTATTTATTTATTTAATTTATTTATTTATTTATTTATTGTATAGGTTTATGTTTGCATGTGAGACTGTCCTCCTGCATCACATTCAAAAGAAGGTCAGAGGATAACTAGAAGTTGATTCTCTCTTTCTATCATGTGTTACCCTTAGATCCAAGTCAGGCTATCAGGCTTGACACAGTAACACATTCAGCCATTTGCTATCACATAACTTGCAATTTCAACAACAAGAACTTTATTTATGTGTGACATTCTTTTCTTTATTCTGAGACAGATATGGATGGGAAAATAACAGATGATTTAAAAATAATAGTAGCTTCTTTATGAGTCCAGATACTTGAGAAGGCCTTACTTTTTTTTTAACAAACTGTGGATTTTTTTTACTGTAAAAAGAATAATGTGCTAAAAGTTCTTTTAAAAAGAATAATCTTATGAGAGACTTGTATATAATTAGGTTGATTTTGGTAAAAAATGACTGTAGATTTTCAAAATTAACAATATTCAGACAAAGATGCAAAGGTAAAATACAGTATGTATGATCAGAACAACTGAATTTTCATCAAGTATTTCATTTAAAGAACTAATACTGGTATTTCTCTAAAATCTAGCGCACAGCACATCCAAAATATAGCTTATGAAGACAGGATTTCCTGCTAACAAAACCAAAGGGGAAAAAAACAGCAAATAATCAAAATGTAGCCCAATCTCTCAAATGAGCATGTAGAAAAATTTGTCATTAAAGTGCTTATTAACTTAATTGAAGAATACATCAAAAGGATCATTCACTCACTATAATCAAGAATGCCTCAGTGTAGATATAAAGGAACAATTTAACATAGGTAAAGTAATGAAAATAACTCAATGCACAAAATGTTCAGAAATAGCCTCATTATTTGATTAGATGCACAAGAGTTTCTTGATACATCTAACACTACTCTATGACAAGTCTTGGAGAACCTATAGAAACAAGAAACATATTTCCATCTAAAAATTAGAGCATACAACAAGGTTGAAGTCAATATCGTGCTAAAAAAGAAAGTATGTAGAGTATTTCCACTAAAATTCAAAAGACAAAGATGTCCACTATTGTTTAGTACAGTGACTATAGTTTTGAATATCCTTATAGGAACTTTAAAAACATGAGTTTAATTTCTGTAATACAGTTGGGAATCATCTAAATATATAATAATATATAATATTTGTTTAAGTATTTGATTTGAAATGCATAGAATGTTGGTTATTTTAAAGTATCTTTCTCAAATATATTGTATTGTAAGCAACAGTTAATCATTTATTATAAATTGCATTAATGATAAACCCTGTGATTGTATTCTTAACTTGAAGCTCAACAAGAATTCCTTTAATATTTTGACAGTTTTTTTTTTTTTCTTACCACTTTCTTTTATAAAAAAAAAGAGGGTTACATATACAGATTATTAAAGGGATTTTGGCATAACATTATATGAATATTTTTGGTGGTACTAAATTCTTTTAGAGATTTGATAGGATGCGTACAGATCCCACTAGTTGCCATAAGCACGAAGTACATGTAGGACAGAATGTAACATGGAAACAGATTTCTTGTTGGGTATAGATTAAGCTTAATGATCTGAGAATACCAAAAATAGCCACAAGGCTATATTCTTAGCTCTTGTATTATTAATGATTTAAGGTCCAGTTGTACCACATTCTGAGAGGGTGTTATACATTTATTTATTTTCCTGAGAAGGACTGAGGCTGTCCTTTTTCCATTGAATATTTACAGCTTCTTTGTCAATAATCAAGTGACAATATATGTGAGGGTTCGTTTCTGGGTCTTCTCTTCTATTCCCTATATTCACGCACCTAACTCTATACATGTACCATGCGGTTTTTAACACAATTGCCTTGTAATATAGTTTGAGGTCAGGGATGGTGATACCCTCAGATATTTTTTGTTGTTGTTGTTGAAGGTAGATTTTGATATCCTAGGTTTTTTGTTATACCAGATGAAATTGCACATTGCTCTTTCCAACTCTTTGAAGAATTGGGTTGGAATTTTGATGAGGATTGCATTGAATCTGTAGATTGCTTTTGCTAAAATGGCTAATTTTACAGTGTTGATCCTTATGTAAGAAATTCTAAAAATTTAGAATTTTTAGATTTGCAACATATATTTGTTTTACAATATAAACACAATACCTTCTTCCCTCCAACCTCTTTCATATTCCTCATAAACATATCATTGTTTGGTTGTCTATGGTTCTTTGTGTAGGGTACAGTTTGTTAACTGAAATATAGTTCTTGTCATGGTATATTTTTAAAACTTCAGAAAATTAAATTTTAAGAAACATTTTAGCTCAGTGCTGATATAGCTCAGCAGGCACATTTATCACTTATTTATGTGCCCAAGTTCTAGCCTCAGTGCCTGTGAGATAGAAGAGTACTGACTCCCATGAATTGTCTTCCAGTTTCAGCACTATGACATGATATATACATCCTTCCACCTAATTAATGTAATAAAACATACAGATGATTATAAATTCATTATAATTATTTATTATTAATAGTAATTTATTAATTTGGAACTTTTGAGACGATCTCTCATGTATAACGAGTTGGAATCTTTAGGAAAAAAATTCCTAAACACAGAAACAACAAAAATAATCAGCTATTAGATCTGACTGAATTGTACAATGAGGACTTTTCATTAGTTGAGTAATTCCACATCTTCAGATCTTAGTTCCTACTGAAATTCTTCTTATATCTCTGCATGGACATGTGACTACTCTTTATAATGCTCATGTATGACACACACACAAATTAAGCAATAGACAGAGAAGCAAATATGTGGAATGAGCAAGATAAAGAATCTTATACTGAATCTTAGAATTTGAAATTGTGAGTGACTGTGTGTGTGTGTGTGTGTGTGTGTGTGTGTGTACCTATATATGGGTATCTCAGTTCCTGTTTCTTACAAAAAATAGCATCAAGTATGTGAAAACTAACCCTTTTTTAGGCCGCTGAATTTTAAAAGAAACAATTGTTTTCTCTAGTGGATGATGGTTGTCTAAATCTACATGTATACATTTCCTGATTTAGCTTTTTCTGGAAGTTGTAATCCCATTCTGGACAGGGCAAAAAGAGATAGTCTCTCCTCATATTTTCCTTTGGTAAATATTCTGTATGTTTGTATTTGTTCTGTATCTACAGTCTGAGCATATGTCCTGTTCTCACTTTACTGTCATAGTTTTTAGTGACACAAATGATAGTCAGTAGCCTGTGATACATTTAGGTTTAGGAGAATATAGCGAAGGAGAACTCGCTAGAAGACCTAGTTTACTAGAAACATGCCTAAGAAATTAATATTTCCTAGGCCCTGTCTCTTTTCCCTGCTTTGAATGAGGTCAGAAAACTCTCCCATATATTTCCAGTGTCATGATTATCAGTCTTGACCAGAGTCCCATAATCAACAGCACCAATACCTAAGTACTGAAACCATTGTGAATATGAATGCTAATGATTGCTTTCTCCTTGTATATTTCATGTGGTCAATCGTCCACAATAATGAATAGGCTAAGAGAAAAAATGGGTACAGTTTAGGGATGATGGCACAGATAAAATGACAGGGGACAAAGCAGCAAAATATTCAAGGTATGCCACAGTTGCTAGTGATTGCATTTCAAAATGTCTTTTAATATTTTAATGATATTTATTGATACTCTCTGTGTGTTCATGTTGGTATTTATGTGTGTATGTGTGCACATATTAGAAGTATGATGCACAGACAGACATCAGAAGATAACTTGTAGAAATCAGTTTTCTCCTTCTATCATGTGAGTCCTAGAATTGAACTCAAGTCTTCAGGCTGGCTGACAGGCACTTTACCTCTAAACAATATCAAACCAACTGTGTAGTTCTATTCATGTTTATAGTCATACAAAAAGGAAAAGGATGAAACAAACATCTTTTTAAACTTGAAAGTGTCTAGAAAATTAACTCATTTTAAGTTATTAACAAGGAAGCTATTTGAGTGGCTTTCTCATTACTAGGACAAATACCTGACCTACAAAAATAAAAGCTACTTGAGGAAAGAACAGCAACTTACCACTCCTTAGTTCAGCTCTACCGTGCATTTAACTTCTTCCCCATAATATTCACTGAGAGAATGAGTTTTCAACAGTAACTGCTTCAGAGTACTTTGGCCAGTTATGAATCTCTACACCACTGACTACAAAACAAGCCAGCAACCAAATTTGGCCACAACACTAATCAATGGGTATCACCACAAGTGTGTGGATGTCAAAATGGCAGATACATCAGGTAGATTTAGTAAAACAGCTTCTATAACATGGTTGAAAGGACATGTAACCACCCAGCCTGGAGTTGCTGAACAGGTTGACTGTAGAAAGTAGGAGAAATTTCTGGTCATGATAGGCTCAAATTAAAACAGCAAGGTAGGTTAGCAACCTTACTCCACTATGATAGCATTTGAAAAATAGAATTTTGAAAGTTCGTAATTCCACATTCAAGTGGGCATTGGATCTTGAGCAATTCTAGAATTCTAGATGATCCCATATTTTTCACATTATGAGTTGTTTGTAAGTCTTTAAATTTACACATTGTCATATTCTACTTAGTGTATAAAATAGCACTTGAAAGTTGTCATGCATTAAAGTTACTCACCACACCCCATTTCCACATATTATAGTGATAGTTTGGAAATTCTGAAAATTTAGAACCCTGAGGTATCTAGAGAAGCTACAACACTACACTCATGCAAACTGCACATTTGTGCTATATTTCAGACTCTAGTTGAAATCTCTGAACTGAGCAATCTCTGCCACATGTTCCTACTGCCATGGTTGCTGCTTCACCAAGAACTAAGATTCAGTGAAACCAAAACTTATTGGGTCTGACAATATGAATAAAAATCAACATTTTCCTTATATGGCAATGACAAGTATTTTGTCAGAGCAACACAATTTGACAAATAAGAGCATCCTGTAGGAAATGTGAGTATCCATTTTTAAAATGCAATCACTGGAAGATGCTCCTTGTATCTCTCAATGTCATAGAAGGAATTAGAATACAAGTATGAATCAAAAGGTACAAATACACATGATTTCACTTCTGTACAATCTTTTACTAGGGCAGAAATTGTTGAAAATCCTTAAACTTACTTTCATATGACTTCTGTTTGAAATCTATTTTTCTGGTAATTGTATTTAATAATCTTAAAATTATTTTACCTGGATGCTATCTTCAATTTCAACATATGTTTAATATAATTTGTCATTATTAACTTTATGGTATAAGACAGGTCATTAAACAATGTTAAAAACTTACCAGTTTAAAACAAATTTTAAGAAAATTAAAATGTCCACAGAAAGTGTTACTTGCAAATTTTTTGTTCATCAAGAATTTAATTAATATAAAAAATAAGTTTACATTATTTAAATTTACTTACTTATTTATTTCAATTGAATTTATTTTTAATTGAAGAAATTCTTTACTCAATATCTTCATAAACTCTAATATACATAAGAGAGTCTGTGGACATTGTCAATAATAGATTCTAATAATGTGATATTAATTTTACAAGATTCATGATGCATATTAATGATAAACTAATACATTTTAAAAATAAGCCAAGAACAAATTAGTGTAATAAATATACTATCTCATATATTGCTACAAGGTTAAAAACAAAATGTTTTAAGGTAATGCATCTGACTTCCCCTGCAGAACCTTGAGAAATAAAAGATAATGGTTTGCACCTGGAACCATCAATGTGATATAAGACATAAAAATATTTTAATACTAGGTGAAATTAATGTTTAGAAGGGGTACAGACTGAATCGCTGAAGCCCTCATGCTCAACATGAGAACACATGTCCAGAATTGTGGCATCTAAAAATTAAAAAAAAAAAAATTCTTCTGCAGGATATATGAAGCAGGACAGCTGAGAATTTAGACAGACCCAGCTCAGGGCTGGGAAGGTCATAAGACTCAATATCAGTTCATCATACATCCCCCACCTTTGCAAACCTTTCCTATATTTTTACAAGCAACCTACAGCGTCTATCAGACCATTTGCACTTCTAATGACTTATAGCTCTTTGTACGTACAATTTCATGGCTGAGTAGGAAAATGTCAGTAGTAGGGAAATTGTCTAGGATATAGTAATAAATAGTTTCAGGGTCGTTACTACACAAATAAAAGTTAAAGTATTATAAAAAACATCTTCAAAATCAGCAACAATTTTCTTAATTTAAAGTAAGTGATTATGGTGTGTGACTAAAACAATATGCTTTGCTCTCCCTGACTGCAAAGTAGAAAGTTAAGCAGCAGATGAAAAAAACGAGGGTATTTACAACCTTCAGTAACTACTGAAAATCAGGACAATGTGAAACACTGGACGTGTTATATTGTCTGTGATTTATATTCTTCACCTTCAACTAGACTTCATTTTAGGCTTTGTCAGTGGTTTTCTTTTTGTTGCTTTATCTTTAACTTTTTTATCTTTACCTTTTTATCCCTTCACCCCAACAGCTCCTGTTCTTCAATTGTTTCATTAGGGTTCTAAATCATAGTTTTATAAATACTATGTCTGTATTTTATCAATTTTACTAAGCAAACTACATCCCAAGTTATGTACTGTGTTTTTAAAATACTTAAGAAAATTCTGCTTGGCTTTTTTTTTATGAGGTTATTCCCAAAAAGGCTTGACTAAAGAGCAGGAATTTGTTCTAAATATTTGCTGAGTGTCAGCATGAATAAAACAGACAACAGATAAAGGAAGATCTAGGATTCTGTTCTCTGCCTCTTCCCAGGACTTGGATGCAATGTAAGCAGATACTATACCTTTCTTTTTCAGGAAAAATAGATTCTCTTAAATCATGAGTCAAATTTTTTTTTAAATAGTTGTTTTGGTTAGGAATTTTGTCACTACAATGAGAAATGCTAACTAACACTTTCCCTATTACAAACTATCCCATTTATTTTTATTATTCTTTTATTCTATGAAATTCTAAAGCCTTAAATATTGTAATTTTTTTGGTCTTAAAGAATATGGCATGCTTTGTTATACCCAATCTAATGATAATGTGTGACACACGAAAACTTGAGCATCATTCTGTCAAGACAAAAGAGAAATGGTCCTGTACATCCCTATATATGCCAGAAGCATATTTTGAAAGCCTATTGTATCACTTTCCTTCTTACATAAAAGGTGGGATGCCCTGTTAGAGCAGCATTTTTAGCATTTAAACCTTTTCTAATCACAGTAAAGCTTTTTTAACCACTTTGCACCTCAACCTATTGATTTTGTGGAGTAGTGAACCAGAAATGGGATTTTTATTGGATAAACTCATCCATATTCATAAAAAGAAGGCATCATCATTTATACAGTTGGGTACCTTCATGTTCAATGAAAGTTTACATATTACACCTAAATAATTGCAAATTCAAAAGCTTTGGCTGAAAAATTTAGAATTATATCAGGTAAACTTTATTTTAGGTTATCTGGTAAAAGTGAGTCAGCAATACTGTATTATTTGGGTTGATTCCCTGTAATTTCCTCTGAAAGATTTTATCTAAACCCCCTCAAAAAACACAATAAAACTTAGTTTTATTTTATAAAGTTCTTTGTCTCATATTAAAGAGCAGTTTCTTCCCAAAATCCAGAGTACAAAATAGGTATCTTTGTAAATTCATGAAATTATTTTTCATTAAATAATACTATAATCATTATATTATCAATATATACTTTTCATATATTTTCCAGTCTGAAAAAATCAAGCTACAGTTTACCTAGTAAAATGTATATTTTTGTACTATACATATTATATTCCCTTCTAGAAAAATGCTCTTAAAATTTATCATATTATTTTGCTCTATATACCCCTACCATGTAGAATTAGTAAATACTGTCTAATAACTCTTACTGGTGTCTCCAACTGAATTCCAAACAGCTAGTTTTTCTTTTTGATCTCTACCAAAACATTTAGATAAATAATATCAAGCATAATGACAGTGGTAGATTTTACAAAAGAGAACGGGATAAACTCTTGAAGGTTAAGACAAAGGTCCATTGCATTGGTTTATATTTTCATTAAGCTACTGCTAAAGCCCCTAGAACAATCCACTCTACATTAGAGTTTGTTCTCTCCAGGGGCTTGAACAGAAAATTTATGTCTTTGTATATTATCAGCAGGCCTCCTTTTTGTAGTAATTTCTTAAGGTTGGGTTTCCTAAAACTGGTACTAATAGTTATTTGTTCAGAACAGTCGAGAAATTCAGGACATCTGTTATCCTCACTGGGTCATAGATATGATCCTTTCCTATTGGACTGACCAATAATTAGAGTTCTGCATTGTCATTGATTTAATAAGATGTTGATTATATGAAAGGGTCCAGTGCTTCTAGCATCTGAATAACTATAAAGCATAATGAAAAATTTCCTTCCTAATTCTGAAGCCTTGGTAAAGTTATTAGACACAGTTTAAATAAGAGAAATTGCATATAAACATCACAGCAGGCAAAAGAAACTCACAGAACAGGTTGGGGATGTCAGTAATCTGATTGTTTACCTCCAGCATTGTTTATGAATGTATTTACCTTTGTTTTTATGAGGGAAAGAATGGGTGTATAAAATGTTGACACTTTGAAAGTGTTTCTAAGGGAGGAAAGGGTCTTGCAGACAGTTTCTTCTGAAATATAAATGAGCTCAAATACAGACCTTATACTGGAAGGGCAGTTACAGAGGTCTAGTCCTACTCCTTAGTATATTTTTTTTTCTGAAACAAATAATAATATTTATGAGTGAGGGTTAAGGGTGATGTTTGCTCCTGAAGCAAATAAGGTTCTAAAGTCTCTGGTCCTTGCACTTGGAGACCAAGAAGCAAGAAAGTTTAAAGGTGGATGATATTGAGTTAACCTCTTAATTAATTAAAATAAAATCACTGAGCAAGACAAAAAGTGCCACATTTTTTGTGGTGAGAATGTTTGAACACTAGCAATACTTATTTCCATATGTAAAACTGTATCATGAAACTAATTAGCATTTTTAAATATTTTTGTTGGTTCTTTGTGAGTTCTACATCCTGCATTCCAGTCCCACTCATCTTCCCATCCCATCATACCTGCCTTCCATTCTTGCAACCTTCCTCACACCAGAAAAAAAAAAAAAAAAAAAGAAAGAAAGAAAAAGAAAAGAAAGACAGAAAGAAATCATAGTTGAAGTCGTCTGGTATCCCACAGTGTCCCAAATTTACATCATTGTCCACAATTCTTTGTTTGCAAATATTCACTGAAATGAGCTGTTTCTGGTAAAGTAGCCATGGCTTCTGCTATACTACTAATCATGGAACCTTGCTAGGACATCTCAGATATCCTGTTGTTACCATATGTGGCCCAATACATGTAGAGGGCACTCTCTCTTAGAGGAGTCCTGCAGGTAGTGAGGAGCAGGGTCATCTCTATTGCTTTCATGACCCCATAGTCAGGCCTCCCACCTGCTTCCAAAGGTCAGTGGTGGGAGAGGAAGGAAGGAGGGTTTTTCTCCATCCATGTCACAGCACAGGGACAAGTGGCAATACCAGCTCTCCTACTGTCATACCTCAGGTCTACTTAACTTAAATTCCTGGAATATATTTGGTCTTTTTCTCCTGAGCGCTGTCACTGCCTGGGGTGGAGTCATACTCTTGCTTTTTTGCCCCAGGTCTCACTCCCCCAAAATATCCAGACAAGGGCAAGGACCAGTTCTGAATAACCCTCAGACATCAACATGAGCAGCCCTGGGAGCAGCCCAGACCAGGGACATCTGCCAGGCCTTTGGCTATAACTGACCCCTGCTGCTGAAAAGCCACAGAACCAGAAGTGGCTTTCAGTGGCAACACAAACCAGAACCCCACTATGGAAAAGGGACATTGGAGGCTGCTGAAATCAGGTTCTTACACAGTACCTTCCAGTCGCCAATTATGTCTCTCATCATCGTGTCCCCATTCTTCTGCTTCTCTTTCTTTTCCATTTCTCTACTACTTATTTGCTCCTCTTAACAATTCGTGGAGTCTGTGCATGGCCAGGGTCATCTCAGAAGTGCCCTTATGAGTCCTATGCCTGCCTGTGATTAATGGCACCAGGCAGGGGTCATGTTGAACATGGTTTTTCTCCAGGCATGCAAGGGAAAAGACTGGTGGTTATCTCACACTAGCTCTCTCTCTTGGTCCTATGGTGCCATTATGGTGGTATCCTGATTCTGCTCTTCACCAGTCTGCTTATGTGTCCCCATGATATATTCTTCTATCTCTGACTCATACCAGCTGGAGGCTTAAAAATTCCCAGGCTTAGTTTTTCTAGCCTCCAGCTTGGTCTCTGCCCTGGGAGCCTGTCCAAGCCTGCCTGACATTGGACTGGAGGTCAACTTTGCTTTCTTTTATTCAGAGTGTTAATACTGGTCATCCACATATTCACAAATCAGAACGCTGACCTTAGACATATCATCTCTCTTCTCTGCCAAGCACTGATGCACATAAGACACATTAGGCAAACATGTAAGGCCTGTAGGAGAAACTAATTAACATTTCTAAATTTTTTCAGTATGTTATCAAAAATTAAATGCAAAGATTGACAAACATTATTATAGCTATATCTTCCCTCCAAGTAAATTCTTTCAACTCTGCTCAAATGGAGAAGCATTTCAAAATCATAAATAGTACTTAAAATGTTCATTGCTATAGTCCATTAAAAAAGACTGACTTACTTCAACAAAACACTTTCTGGTGAAATAAGATTTTAAAGCAGAGTACAGCTTGAGTAGTTATTAAAAGACATTGAAGCAAAACCAAATAGGAAGAATTTATGCTTCTGAGTGCTTTGCTGATTTTTTTTTTTCACTTGTGTTGAAGCAAGATTGAGTCTGTGCTTTTCCAGTTTTGTGTGTCAGGTAAAACATAGCAGGGGGTGAAATGAATTCATCTTTCTGTCTTCAAGTAAACTAAAAGCAATTTTTGTCTTCCCATGTGGTCACTTGAGGTGCTTGTCATGTTCAAGCTAATGATATCAGGCACCCTCAGGTTGTTTAAGTATTCATGAAGTAATTAAATTCTCATTAACATATAAATAAAAGAAAACTGAAAACAAGTTTAGCAGGCACCTAACATCTGTTCTAATGCATTTAACTATTAAAATTTGCCACACAGAGAAGGAAAAGTGCATTCTGTTCGGGAAGTACTTTGCATAGATTATTTATAGAAACTGTAATTAAACCAATTTGGCATATTAAAGGAAGTTAACAGAAGAGCATTATTTAGATACTTTGTTGGTCTCTGTCACCTAAGTAAGAAATTAAAACAGATATGGAAAAGGTAAAGTTACATTTTGTTTATATTTCAGAAAAAAATGTATGAGTCATTGAAACTGATCTTTATCTACAAACACTCTGGACATCAGTGTGGAGATTTCTCTTAAAATTGGACATAGTACTACCTGAGGACTCAGCTATATTACTCCTGGGCATATACCCAGAATATGCTTTAACATATAATAAGGACAGATGTTCTACTATGCTCACAGCAGCCTTATTTTATGATTGCCAGAAACTCTCAACAATCTAGATGTTCCTCAACAGAAGAATGGGTACAGAAAATGTGGTACATTTACACCATGGAGTACTACTCAGCTATTAAAAACAATGATAAGTTAATAAAAGTCACAGGCATGTAGATGGAACTAGAAAATACCATCCTGAGTGAGGTAACTCAATCACAAAAGAATACACTTGGTATGCACACACTGATAAGCTTAGAATACCCATGATACAACAGATAATATGAAGCTCAAGAAGAAAGAAGAGCAAAGTATGGATGTTTCAGTCCTTTTTAGAAAGCAGACCAAAATAATCATGGGAGGTAAAAATTAGGAGGCACTCCAGAGGAAGAGAAAAGAAACTGGGTGGGGGGAGGGGGAGAAGTGGGGAGGCCGAGGATCAGACATGAAAGTAAACTGGGATTATATAAAGAGGGTCAGGAATCAGAGCAAAGGTGTGTAGCAATGGGGGATGGAGAACTGGGCATAGCTACCAGATAATCCTAAATGTTAGGAAAGCAAGATGTTTCAGGACCCAAAGGGGATGAGATTGGCTGAATGCCCAACAAAGATGAGGGAAAACCTATAGAAACCATATCCAGAAATTCGGTACTTCCCACTGTGGAGGAGTGGGGCTACATATATCTCTCCAAAATTTAATCTAGAGCTGCTCCTGGAGAAGATATTGAAGAAAAGGCTGTCCAGAGACTGTACCACTTGGGTATCTATCCCATATGTAGACAACAAACTAAGACATTATTGTTGATCTCAAGAAGTACTTGCTGGCATGATCCTCATATAGCTGCCTTCTGAGAAGCTCTGCTATAGCCTGACCAATACAAATGAGGATGCTCACAGCAAACAATCTGAGTGAGCACAAGAACTCCAAAGGAGGAGTTAAGGGAATCACTGAAGGAGCTGAAGGGTTTTCAACCCCATAGGAAGTACCACATCAACTAGCCAGACACCTCTGAGCTCCTAGTTACCAAACCAAAGAGCACACTTGGAAGAAGCCATGGCTTCAGCTATATATGTAGCAGAGGGGCCTTATCTGGCATCAGTGGGTGGGGAGAACCTTGGTCCTCTGAAGACACCATGTTCCAATGTTGGACAATGTTACAGAGATGAGGCTCTAGTGTGTGGGTGGAGAAATACCCTCTTAGAAGCAGGGGAAGGAGAGATTTGTAAGGTGTTTGCAGTGGGAAAACCAGGAAAGGGGATAGCATTCGAAATGTAAATAAATAGAATATCCAATAAAAAGGAGAAAAAAAAAAGAAAAAATAAGACAGCTCAATTTTAATCTTTAAAAGCATGAATTCAATTTAACCCTTAGTCCTTACTGTTCTACATTACAAAATCAAACATTTCATTTATACAATCAACTTATTCTATTACTAACTACAGATAACATTTTGCATCTTATTTTCTAAATATGGATTCATCCAAACATTAGTGAAATGGAACACATTTAATAGACTTGACTTCTATTGTTATTTTTCTTTTTTTTGCCATTTTCTACTGACACTTAAACATATGTGTGTATACATACATATTTATATATGTACATGTATACACACACACATATATCCCAAATTTTATTTTATTTTAAAATTTGAAGACACACACACACACACACACACACACACACATATTGATGATGCAACCTTATAAGATAATATTTGCCTGACATCCATGGGGTCTCAAATTAATGCTCAGGATGGAAAATATCCTGTTTTATACATTGTAATTCCATTCAAAAAAAATGTACCTTTGTCACCCAGTAAGAGGGCCAGGTGACTATCATCAAAACTCCGGACTTTCCCACAGAGGGCTGAGCCTTGTAAGGACTCTCCCATGTGAGTCCACGGTAATCCCTAAACCAGCCACATATCCTCACAGGCTGTCTGTGAAGGGACTGTCTGGAGCTCTCAGATGGGCAGAAAGGATGGTGTACTCTCTAGGATCAGGTTCTTTCCAGTACAGAGAGAAGGCTGGGTGACAACCATCAGAACTCAGGAACAGTTCACGGACAGCTGACCTCTCAGAACAGGCTCTCAAGCACACTCCCACCTGAGCCCACAGAAACAGAATGAAGTCACTGCCATCAGAACACTTTACCTGCCCCAAAAGAGCCAGAAGCAAACTCCTTCCTGAGCCCACAGGCACTAAGATCTATAGGAGAGTCAGGTTCCAGTCAGAGACAAGATCACCTATAAACACAGATGACAAGATGGCAAGAGAAAAGCAAAAGAACCTAAGCAATGGAAAAAAAAAAGACAATCTGGCAACATCAGAACCAAGTTCTCTACCACAGCAAGTAGGTGATTGCCACACACACCAGAAAAACAAGACTTAGACTTGAAATCATACTTCATGATGATGATGCAGACATTTGAGAAGTGTATGGATAACTACCTTAAACAATTACAAGAAAACACACTTGAACAAATAGAAGCTCTTAAAGAGGAAACAAAATTCAACCAGAGAACTACAAAATAAAACACAACCAAACAGGTGAAAGAATTGAAAACAAAAATAAAAGCAATGAAGAAATCATAAAAAGAGACAACCATAGATATAAAGAACCCAAGAAAGAAATCTTGACCCATCTATGCAAGCATCACCAACAGACTAAAAGATATGGAAGAGAGGATCTCAGGGGCAGAAGACAGTCAGAGAAAATGCAAAATCCAAAAAGTTCCTAACCCAACATATCCAGGATATCCAGAACACAATGAGAAGACTAAACCTAAGAATAATGGGTGTAGAGGAAGGCAAATACTCACAACTAAAAGGTACAGTAAATGTTTTCAACAAAATCATAGAAGAAAACTTCCCTACCCTGCAGAACGAGATGACCATGAATATACAAGATGACTACAGAACTTTAAATAGATTGAACCAGAAAAGAAACTCGTCACCTACACATAATGACACATAATAGTCAAAACACCAAATGTTCAAAGCAAAGAAAGAATCCTAAAAGCTCTAAGGGGAAAAGAGAAGGAACATATAAAGGCAGACCAATAAGGATTATACCACACTACACAACAGAGACAATAAAAGCTAGAAGATCCTGAACTGACATCATACAGACCCTAAGAGAACACAAATAACAGCCCAGGTTACTAGATCCAGCAAAACAATTAATTACCATAGATGGAGAAACCAAGATATTCCACGACAAAACCAAATTTACAAAATATCTTTCCACAAATCCAGCTCTGCAAAGAATAATTGACAGAAAAACTCAAGACAAGAAAGGAAACTACACTCAAGGAAAAGAAAAAAAAAATCATGCAATAAAACCAAGAAACACACACACACACACACACACACACATAAATTTAATTCTACCTCTAACAACAAAAATTACAGTAAACATCAATCACCATTCCTTAATAACTTTTAACATCAATGGAATCAATCCCCCCCCCCAAAAAAAAGATATAGACTCTCAGTCTAGATACATAAATAGGATCCAGCATTTTGCTGCATACAAGAAACTCAACTCAGAGATAACAAATTTCCAAGCATATGGTCCTATATCAAATAAAATAGATTTTCAACCAAAAGTTATCAAAGAAAATATGGAAGGACATGTTTTAACAATCACAGGAAAATATAACACGATGAACTCTCTATTCTGAATATATATACTCCAAATACAAGGACTCCTACAATAATAAAAGAAATCCTACCAAAGCTCAGAGCATATATTGCACCACACATAATAATAGTGGGAGACTTTAAAACCCCACTCTCATCAATAGAGACATCAGGGAGGCAGAAACTGAACAGAGACAAAGCAAAACTAGCAGAAGTTATAAACCAATTGGAATTAACACACATCTACAGGACGTTTCATCCTAAAACAAAATAATATACTTTCTTCTCAGCACTTCACAGTACCTTCTCCAGAATTGGCTATATAGTTGGACACAAAACAGACCTCAACAAGAGGATCAAAATACTCCCATGCATCATATCAGATTACCATGAAGTAAAGCTTGTCTTTAATAACAACAAAAACAGCAAAAATCTCACATACACATGGAAGCTTAACAATACTCTACTTATTGATAACATGGTCAAGGAAGAAATTAAGAATTTTTTAGAATTTAATAAAAACTTAAGAACAACATGCCCAAACTAATGGGAAATGATGAAAGTAGTACTTTGAGAAAAACTCATAGGTCTGAGTGCCTCAAAAAAGAAACTGTAGAAAGCATACACAAGCAGCTTGACAGCTAAACTAAAAGCTCTAGAACATAAAGAAGCAGATACTCCCAAGAGAAGTAGCCGGCAGAAAATAATCAAAATAAGAGCAGAAATCAACTAAATAGAGACAAGAAGAACTATATAAAAAAAATCAACAAAACCAAGAGCTAATTCTTTGAGAAAATTAACAAGAAATGGCAAACCCTTAGCCACACTAACTATAGGGCACAGAGAGAGTATCCAAATTAACAAAATCAGAAATGAAAGAGGAGACATGACAACTGAAACTGAGGAAATTCAAGAAATCATCAGATCCTACCACAAAAGCCTATACTCAACAAAAATAGAAAATCTGGAGCAAATGAATAAATTTCTAGTCAAATACCAAATAGCAAAGTTAAATCATGATCATATAAACAATTTAAGTAGTCCCATAACAACTAAAATAATAGAAGCAGTCATCAAAAGAAAGAAAGAAAGAAAGAAAGAAAGAAAGAAAGAAAGAAAGAAAGAAAGAAAGAAAAAAAGAAAGAAAGATAGAAAGAAAGAAAAAGAGCTCAGGACCAGACTGGTTTAGTACAGAATTCTATCAGACTTTTATAGAAGACCTAATACTAATACTGTCCAAACTATTCAACAAAATAGGAAAAAAAAATACACTAAACAACTTGTTCATCAAAGCCACAATTATGCTCATACCTAAACCACAGAAAGTCACAACAAAGGAAGAGAACTTCAAACTAGTTTTCCTCATGAACATTGATGCAAAAATATTTAATAAAATTTTTGCAACCGGAATACAAGAACACATCAAAACATTAACCTTGATGATCAAGTAGGCTTTATCTCATTGATGCAGGGAGGGTTCAATACAGGAAAATCTAACAATGTATTACACCATATAAACAAACTCATAGGAAAAAAAAAAAAACACATGATAATCTCACATTTGGCAATTTTCAAAATCCCCTTCATGATAAAATCTGGGAATAGTCAGGGATCTCAGGCAAGTAGCTAAAAGCAGTTTACAGCAAACTAGAAGCCAACATCAAACACAGATTTTATAATCATGAACTAGACAAAGCTGTCCACTTTCTCCCAACATATTCAATGTAGTACTAGAAGAGCAATTAGAAAACAAAAAGAAGTCAAAGGGATAGACACCAGAAAGAAAAGTCAAAATATCACTATTTTCAAATATTATAGTATACTTAGATGACCCCAAAAATTCTACCAGAGAAGTTTTATGGTTAGCAACTTCATCAAAGTGGCTGGATATAAAATTAACTCAAATAAATCAACTGTCTTCCTCGACTCAAAGTATAAACAGGCTGAGAAAGAAATTAGGGAATCTACACTCTTCACAAGAGTTACAGAGACTAGATAATACTTTGGTGAGACCCTAAGGATTTAAATTACAAGATCTTGAAGACTCTGAAGAATGAAACTGAAGAAGATCTCAGAAGATAAAAAGATCTCCCATGCTCATGGATGGGAAATATCAACATTGTAAAAAATGGCCTTCTTGCCAAAAGCAATGTACAGATTCAATGCAATTTCCATCAAAATTTAAACTCAATTATTCATAGAGTAGGCCACAGCAATATGCATATTCATCTGGAATAAAAAGAATCTCAGAATAGATGAAATTTATTCTCAACAATAAAAAAAAAAAATCTAGAGAACTCACCCTCCCTGATCTCAAAAAGTATTACAAAACAATTATGATAAAAGCTGCTTGTTATTGGCATAGATATAAGCAGGTAGATAAAAGGAACAGACTAAAGACACAGAAATGAACCCACACACCTATGATCATTTTATCTTTGACAAAGAAGATAAAAACATTCAATAGAAAAAGGGCAGGCTCTTCAACAAATTGTTTTGGTTCAACTGGCAGTCAGCATGCAAGAATGCAAATTGATCCTTTCCTATCTCCTTGTACAAAGCTCAGTCCAAGTGGATCAAAGACATCAATGTAAAACCAGTACATTGAAACTAATAGTACAGAAAGTGGAGAAGGGCTTAGAACACATAGGCACAGGGGAAAATTCCTGAACAGAACAGCCATAGCTTATGCTCTAAGATCAAGAATCGTCAAATGGGACCTCATGAAATTGCAAAGCTTCTGAAAGGCTAAGGACACTGTTAAGAAGACAAAATGGCAGCCGACAGATTGGGAAAAGTCATTTACCAATCCTATATCTGATAGAGATCTAATACCCAATATATACAAAGAACTCAAGAAGCTAGACTCTAGAGAATCAAATAATCCTATTAAAAATGGGGTACAAAACTAAACAAAGAATTCTCAACTGAGGAACATTGAATGGCTGAGAAACACCAAAGGAAATGCTCAATAACCCTAGTCATCAGGGAAATGCAAATCAAAACAACCCTGAGATTCCACCTCACACCAGGTAAAATGGCTAAGATCAAAATTTCAGGTGACAGCAGATGCTGGAAAGGATGTGGAGGAAGAGGAACACTCCTTCACTGTTGGTGGGGTTGTAATCTGGTTCAACTACTCTGGAAATCAATCTGGCAGTTCCTCAGAAAATTCGAAATAATACTACCTAAAAACCCAGCTATTCCACTTTTGGGCATATACCCCAAAGATGCTCCAAAATATAACAAGGACACATGCTCCACAAATAAGCAGCATTATTTATAATTGCCAAAAACTTGAAAGTACCCAGATATCCTTCAACAGATGAATGGATTCAAAAAGTGTGGTACATTTACACAATGAAGTACTACTCAGCTATTAGAAACAATGACTTCATGTTTCATAGAAACAAAGACTATCATCCTGAGTGTGGTAACCCAGTCTCAAAAGAAGCCACATTGTATGCACTCACTGATAGTAGAACCAGAAAGCTCTGAATACCCAAGAAAATATTTACAGACATTATGAAGCTCAAAAAGAAAGATGGCCAAAATAGGGATGCCTCTGTTTTCCTTAGAAGTGATTAGAAACACTCACTGGAGAAAATGCAATGCAAATAGAGGAACAGGGATTGAAGAAAAGGAGGCTTCCTCACCTGGGGATTTATGTCATATATAGCCACCAAATCCAAGCACTCTAGCTGATGCCAATAACTACTTACTGGCAGGAACCAGATAGAGATGCCTTCTCAGGGACAATTTCTATGTCATGGAGATACAGGTGAACATGCTTGCAGCTAACCATCACACTGAACATGGGGACCTCAATGAAGGTGCTAAAGAAAAGACTGAAGGAGCTGAAAGGTGTTGCAACCTCATGGGAAGAACATTATTAACCAACCAAGTCCCCCTCCAAAACTCCCATGGACCAAAATACCAACCATTGAGCACATACTGAGAGATCTATGGCTCCACTTGCATATGTAGCTGAAGATAGCAGTGTCTAGCATCAATGTGAGAAGAGGCTTTTGGTCCAGAGAGGGCATGTTTTCCCAATGTAGGGGAAGGCCAAGGCAATGGGGTGGAGAGAGTGATTAGGAGGGATGCACCTTTGTGAAGCAAATGGAGGGGTAGGGGAATGGGCAAGGGATAGGGGAAAGAATTAACATTTCAAATGCAAATACAGAGTATCTAATAAAAAATGAGAAAAAATGATAAAAGTATATAAGTATTCTTAGTTCTTAGTTAGAAAGTATTTACATAACAAAATGCAGATTAAGAAAAGAAACACAAGGAATATATTGAAATCACTGAAGCCCAGAAATGTTATCCTAAACTGACTTCTAAGGAAAGATGAAAAGTAATCTGAATATTAGAGGCCTTGGGAACAGAGATGTGACCTTCACACAATTGTCTTTCTTCAGGAAAAATTTTGTAAACTAACAAAATTGTTACTGAATGTTGCCCACAAAGATACAATGTTGTTTCTACGAAGATGTAATTAATATAATAATGTTAAAATCAATTAACTATGTTTATGTAAATAGTAATTATGACATCTGAGTTTAAATTAAGTTTTTTTTTTCAAAATGGAAACAGTTGAGTTACATTTTTTAGAATCTCACAATATTCCAGGGCCCTTTTTGGTAGATAATAAAGAGTC
Organism: Micromys minutus; assembly: GCF_963924665.1. Classification (NCBI taxonomy): domain Eukaryota; kingdom Metazoa; phylum Chordata; class Mammalia; order Rodentia; family Muridae; genus Micromys; species Micromys minutus. Next base: position 16,739,519 of record NC_137974.1, read on the forward strand.
TTATAGCTATTACACTAATTCTCAACAGGTGTGTCTTCTAATTCTCAACATGTGTGTCCCCTAATTCTCAACAGGTGTGTCCCCTAAATCTCAACAGGTATGTGTCCTAATTTTCAGCTTTATTTGGCTTGATTAAAACCTGAAACTAAAGGGAATTAGAAAGGCTTCAAAAGCAAGGCATTTTTGATACTTTACTTCCCTTTGTATTCCACTACTATGTATAATGTCAAGGGAATTAGAAATTCATGTTAGATGATATAAAAAGACAGCTAGCTATTATTTTTTAAACTTCAAGTTTTGTGGATTTCTGCATTACATTACCAACATAGATGCAGATGCTTGTAGCCAAGCATCAGACTGAGCACAGCAACTACAATGGAGGAGTTAGGTGAAGGATTAAAGGAGATGAAGGGGTTTGCAACCCTATAGGAAGAACAACAGTATCAACCAAAAAGACACCTGGCCCCCAAGGTCTCCTAGAGACTAAAACACCAACCAAAGAATACAAATGAAGGGACTCATGGCTCCAGCTACATATGTAGCAGAGGATGATTTTATTTGGCATTAGTGGGGGCTCGGCAGATTAACAGACCACTCCCTTGGTTCTGTTAAAGCTTGATTTCCCAGTTTATGGGAATGTCAGGGCAGGGAGGCAGAAGGGGTGTGTGCTTGAGGGAGCACTTGCATAGAAGTAGGGGGAAAGGATGGGCAGGGACTTTTCAGAGGGGAACAGGGAAAGGATATAACATTTGATATTTAAATAAATGAAATAAAAAATAAAAATTTTTAATAAAAGAAAGGTTTTTGGATTTCTTTCTTGTCCATTCATACTGTAAAGCATGTAAGAAATTTCTTTTTCACCCACATCAAAGGTTATTGAATCAATGAATTTGTGATGCTTTTTTTCTTTTAAACCATGTTTAAAATTAGGATGTTAAACATGTCCTTAATATTAATAAAGAGAAGTGTAAATTCCCTTGATTTTCTATCAATAATTTTCTACATATACATAGGAGGAAAAGGGGGATATTTTGAATTTTAACTTACATGTCATTGCAAATATTGTTCTTCAATAGTACATTTAAAGAGAAATGATTATATAACACAGTGAAAATGTAAAAGCCACTAATCTTCAATTTGTGCTCCATACAGACAGGTTAATTATTTAAGGCCTTTGAGCATAAAAACTCACGAGACCCAACATATTATGCCTCTTCCACCTAAATTTTTTGCAAGGATAATGATACTTAGTACTTAACTCCTTGGTTTCTTTTCCTTTATTCCAAAGAAATTATAAAATAGTAGTGTTGAGATAAAATAGATTTTCTTACAACTTTGCCACAATAAAATGTACTTTTTTCTCCTCTTCAGTCTATAGTTCTGTTACAATTTCTATAAAACAGCCCATAATCCACAGGAAGACAGTCGAATGAATTCATATGTGGGAAGAATATAGTATGGCTTCAAAGATTCTCTCATATTTTGTTACAAAAGGAAATTTTACTGAATTTTTGTGCAGAGAAAATGGTATCTTAGAAGTTTCCAAATTTTGAAAAATAAAGACATTTAAATTTATGTGGTATAGTGTTAGCACCATTTCATAACTAAAAAAGTTGTTTGTTCCTAAATCTATTTCTCTGACAGATATATACCTAAAAACTTTTCAGTATATACTAGGATCTAAGCTACAATACCTGTGTGCCTGTTAATCACATTATTTGATAATCATCAGACAAATGATACAGGCATACAGCCAACTGTGGTAATTACTAACAAATCATTTAAGAATAGTGGCTCTCCAGCCAGAATTTTGCTACAGATTCAGAGAATATCCGTTTTCTTTATGGAGACTCAATACAAGATGATAGTGGCATGACAATGTCTACTTATTGTCCTAAACACTTTAGTAATGTGTGAAATCTAGAAAGAGCACTTAATAAACCAGAACACTCAATCCTGTGAGATCACTCTGTAAGGAGACTATCATAAAAAGTCAACTGGGCTGCCTAGCCATAACAATATTTGCAGGACGAAAATTTACACCTAGGACTAAAACATGTCCAAAACGAACCATAGATTAACAAATTACTTAATAGTGCAAAATTTATCTTCATTAAAATACATCATCTGTTTATATCTAAAGTTCATGTGGATACTATTTTAGTGGTTTGAAATGCTTTTTCTAAATTTTTATAAAATTACATTTTGAATAAAAGATACTCAACCATTTCTACCATTATTTTTCGTTTGCTCGATTTTGGGGCTGGTAGAGGGATGGAGCTTCTAGACTTGACTATCAGAAGCACATAACTATAGTTGGGCATCTCTTTTTAGACTACAATTAAAATACAAAATATGTATCCATTGGGACTGTGCCCCACAACACTGCATTCTGATTGATCATAGTCTACTGTAATTGTCTCTATTTATAGTTTTCTGAGGAACTGCCAGATTAATCTGTAGAATAGTTGTATCAGTTTGCAATCCTGCCAGTTATGGAGGAGTGCTCCTCTATTTCCACATCCTTGCCAGTATGTTCTGTTGCTTGAGTTTTGGTTTTGGGTGGGTCTATTTATGTTTGTTCATTTGGTTTTTGTTTCTTTTGTTTTTGCCTTGTTTTTTCTTTACTTAGCCATTCTGATTGAAGAATGTGTCAATCCCACTTAGAAACTCAAACAAATCAATCATGGTAGACATAGGGAGGGAGAGACCTATAAGTGAGGGGAAGAGAGAGTGAATAAAAGGGTCAGGGTCAGGTATGGGAAGAGAGAGGTGAGAAAAGCCTAGAGAGCCAGGAGAAGGAATGGAAATATGGAGCTGACTGGGGTAGAGAGTAGGAAGAACCTCTAGAAAGTAGCAGACCTGGGCTGGGGTAGGCTCCCAGGAGTCAATGTGGGATGGAGAGAAGAAGGAGAGGGGAAAAAGTGGAGCCAACTCAGATATTAGAAGAGATTAGGAAGGGGTACAGAGAGTCAGGAATTTGAAAGTTGAAGTGTAGCAGTAGGGAAGGGGGGACTGTATGTAGCCACTAGAAAGTCCCAGATGCCAGGGACACAAGAGGTTCCCAAAAACCAACAGGAAAAACATTAGCCAAAATACCCAACAAAGCAGACTGAGAACCTGTAGAGACCATGTCCGGTGGACAGGCACAGCCCCCAGTTCAGCGGTAGGGCCACCCACACACCTCAAAAATTTTAATCCAGAATTCTTCCTGTCAAAAGGAAATGCAGGAACAAAAGGTAGAGTTGACACTGAAAGAAGGCCATCCAGAGACTGCCCCAACTTGGAACCCATTCCACCTCCTGAAAAAAACCCAGTCACTATTGCTGATAACAAGAAGTACTTACAGAAAGTAGCCTGGTAGAGCTGTCCCTTGAGAGGCCCTGACAGAGCTGGACCAATACAGATGTGGATGTACACAAACATTGGACTGAACACAGAGACCCCAATGGGGAAGTTATGTCAAGAATGTAGGAGATGAATCGTTTTCAACCTCATAAAAAGAACAACAATATCAAACAACCATACAGGACAATGCTTCCAAAGACTAAACCACCAACCAAAGTGTATGCAGGGGATACCCATGGCTCCAGCTGAATATGTAGCAGAAAATTGCCTCATCTGCCAACACCGGGAGTAGAGTCCTTTGCTCCTCTGAAGGCTTCATGACTCAGGATATGGTAATGCTGGGCTTCTAAGGCAAGAGTGGGTGGGTTGGTGGGGGAGCCCCCTTTTAGAAGCAGGGAGGAGGGACGAAGAGATAGGCAAATTGTGGAAGGGAAATTGGACCAGGGTTACAACTTGAAATGTAAATAAATGAAATAACCAAAACAAACAAAAAAATCAGAAATCTGCCTGTGAGATAGAAATGTCAGGATCTTTAAGCTTGTGTTGTATTCCATGTCATAATTACTCAAAACAAGAGGTATTGTTCAAATCCTGTTCTATCTTTCACTGATAAAGTCTATAAGGCTGGTTTTACAAGCTACTAATTATCAGGGAGGGAATCCATCTCCAAAGACATCAAGGCTTCCAAATATCTTGCTTAGCAATAAACCCCATCAAGGTAGATTCCTCCAATGCCTTTCCCATGCTAATAGTCTCTAAATCTGCATTGAATAATAAACCTTTATTATTTTGGCATGAAATAGAGAAGCCTATTTTTTAATCTTTGAAAATCCATATCCTAGTTATATAAAAATAGCCAAATGCCTTTACTTCATCTACTTCTTACTTGTTGACAGCTACATAATTCTTCATATTTAGGATGTCATGTCTGAGTTTTCCCAGTAGGTAAAACTATGTTGTTATACCATAATAACATCTCAAGATAGTATTATTAAAAGGTATATATGTTACCAAATAAAAGAAAACATAAATCTATAACAACAAATAGAATTCATTTTAATATTATCTCTCATGTTCAGTTTTCTAATTTTAATATTAAACTTTGTTATCACTTCTCAATTTTGATGCATAATTTGAGGACTATTCAAAAAATATTCTATTTAAATATAAAATAAAGTAAATACAGAAGAAAAAAAAAGCATCACAAAACAAGACAAAACTTGAACATAGTTTTAAAGAATATTTTTTCCAAAGAAAAACCAAATTGAATGGATAAGTGTAAGAAAATGTGATATGTACAATTCTTTGCACTCACATTTCAGAGCACTTCATACACTATGAGTAGAATTTTAAAAATAACATATTTTTAATAATTCTAAAAGAATTTGTTATGGCATATGATGATGATATTCAGCTCTGACTCCTCTCCCCAATGCCTTACAGGATGTTCAGTACCTCACCCGCCCCCTTCTCTCTTGAAGCCATTGTTCTAGTCTTCTGAATGTTAGAATTTTCTATCCTTGTTTCTGGATGTTATCTGAGCCTTGATTATTGAAGTTGGTACAAATGTAATAATTATCTTCATGAATACTATTTTCAGTTTATCTCTACCCTCTGTATTCTTATTACTTGTGGTTTTCTGCAATGCTATGCATCTATTTACAAAATAAACATCTTTGTTGAGGCATTAAAGGATTTATGGCTTAGAGATGATATGGATTTTGGAAACTAGCAACAGTAAGTTCTCCTTAAGGCTCTATGGCCCTAACAGTTGCAGGCACCTAATTAAATCTCTAGTGTTATGCATGAACTATTTTCTATTGACTGAACAGGCCTTAATTCAAATTAGATGACTGTTGACCCTCAGGATATATGTGCCATTGTTTCATCTTTCAGAATATGTTGTCATGTTCCTTGCTGTGTTCTATTGGTATAACAGATGAATGTGAGTGATCATTACTTTTCTCCTTTGGCATGTTTCATGACTCCTTCTGAAATTGTTGGAGTTAGTTATTAGCCTCCAAAAAAGGGGCATTTTTTTGGCTTGGAATCAAAACTTTAATAAGAATATCAAAAAAAAATCTGATGCCTGAAAGATCAGTCTTTTTTTTTTTTAATTGAAAAACTTTATTCCTGGACCAGAAGTTCGCAAAGGTTAAGGCCTGTTGAGTAGGAGATCCAAGCAGTAAGGAAGCAGAGAGATCTCTGCCTAGTGCACATGGAAAGTGCGCCCCTGCCCTGCCTAATCCAGGGACCAGGAACCCAGCATTCGGACCTCTGTTCCCACCCAGCCGCTTGGGGCACAGAACAGGGCTCAGCCTATCTGCCACCTGGACCAGTGGAGATCCAGGGACACAGACAAGGTACAAGGGAAAGGCAAGAACATATCACTGACAACAAGATGGCAAAAGGAAAGCAAAAGAGTATATCCCAAGGAAAACAAGACAACATGGCAGCACCAGTACCAAGCTTTCCCATCACATCAAACATTTGAATGCCAAACACTCAAGAAAAAGAAGATGCAGACCTAAAACCATACCTCAAGAAGATGATAAAGATCCTTAAAAAAGAAATAGAGGAAAGGCAAAAAGAATCAGAAGCTTTTAAAGAGGTAACAAGAAAATCACTCAAACAACTCAAAGAACTAGAGGAAAACAGAACCAAAGAGATGAAGGAATGGAAGAAAGAAGTTAAAACGGAAATTGACACAATAAAGAAAACACTAAAAGAGATAACACTAGAGGTAGAACAGCTTAAAAAGAAATCAGAAGTTACAGAAGCAAGCATTTATAATAAACTACAAGAGATGTAAGAGAGAATCTCGGGGGAGGAAGACAACATTGTAAACATAGACAAAACAGCCAGAGAAGATGTAAAAACCAAAAAGCTCCTAACCCAAAATGTCCAGGAGATCCAGGACACAATGAGAAGACCAAACCTAAGGATAATAGGAATAGAAGAGGGAGAAGAATATCAACTAAGAGGCACAGTAAATATCTTCAACAAAATTGTAGAAGAAAACTTCTCTACAACTTAAGAATGAGTTGACCACGAGAATAAAAGAAACCTTGAAAACTCCAAATAAGTTGGACCAGAAAAGAAATTCCTATCAACACATAATAGTCAAAACACCAAGTGCCCAAAGCAAAGAAAGAATACTAAAAGCAGTAAGGGAAAAAGGTCAGGTAACATAAAGGCTGAGCAATCAGAATCACACCCGATTTCTCAACAGAGACTATGAAAGCTAGAAGAGCCTGGACAGACATCATGCAGTCTCTAAAAGAGCACAAACGCCAGCCAAAGCTGCTATACCCAGGAAAATTATCAATCACCATAAATGGAGAGATGAAGATATTTCAAGACAAATCTAAATTTACACAATATCTGACCACAAACCCAGCACTACAAAGAATTATTGTTGGAAAACCCAATAAAATGAGGTGAAATACATCCTAGTAAAAACAAGAAAACTCCTAAACAAGAAAACCAAAAGAAGAAAGGCATGCAGGCACAATTCAACCTACAAAAGCAATAATAGCAGAAAACAGAAACCACTATTTCTTGATATCTATTAAAATAAATGGTCTCAACTCCCCAATAAAGAGATATAGTCTCTCAGACTGGATACATAAACAAAATCCAGCATTTTGCTGAATATAGGAAACTCATCTCAGAGACAAAGACAGACACTATCTCAGAGTAAAAAGTTGGTAAAAAACTTCCAAGCAAACAGCCCCAAGAAGCAAGCTGGAGTGGCTATTCTAATATCAAATAAAGTAAATTTCCAACCAAAAGTTATCAAAAAAGATAAAGAAGGACACTTTTTACTCCTTACAGGGGAAATCTGTCAAACAGAGTAACTCTCAATCCTTGACATATATGATCCAAATACAAAAGCACCCACATTCATATAAAAAATCCCACTGAAGCTCAAAAAATACATTTCACCCCACGCAGTAATAGTGGGAGACTTTAATACCCCACTCTCACCAATGGATAGATCATGGAAACACAAACTGACCAAGGACACTGTAAAACTAGCAGAGACTATGAACCAACTGGAATTAATAGATATCTACAGAACATATCATCCTAAATAAAACTTTTTGTTTAACTCTGTACCCCTTTTAATAGGGTTGTTTGATTCTCTCATGTCTAGCTTTTTGAGTTCTTTGTATACCTTGGATATTAGGCCTCTATCTGATGTGGGGTTGGTAAAGATCTTTTCCCAGTCTGTTGGCTGCCAATTTTGTTTTCTGGACAGTGTCTTTAGCCTTACAGAAACTTTGCAATCTCATTAATTCCCATTTGTCAGTCTTTGACCTTAGAGCTCAAGCCATTGTTTTTCTGTTCAGGAAATATTCTCCTGTGCCTATGAGTTCTAAGGTTTTCCCTACTTTCTCTTCTAATACTTTCAGTGTACCTGGTTTAAAGTGGAGATCTTTGATCCATTTACACTTGAGCTTTTTGCAAAGAGATAAGAAAGGGTCTATTTTCATTCTTCTGCATGCTGAGTGCCAGTTGGAGGAACGCCATTTGTTTAAATGGCTGTCCTTTTTCCATTGAATGTTTACAACTCTTTTGTCAAAAATCAGGTGACCATATACGTGAAGGCTCATTTCTGAACAGAAGATCCAGAAATGAGCCCTCATGTATAAGGCATTTTTAATGAAATGTGTAATTCCATTTTCATTTTTTTTCCAACTTTCAAATGACAAAAAAAAAATTCTCAATTGAATAGATATTTTTCAGTCTGCTGAAAAACCACACCCTAAGATTTTTGTACTTTCCTATATTCAGGGTATTTTCTAAATATCAAGATTGCTTCTAATCTCCTTTCTCCCCAACCATCACAATGTAACACTCTCCTTGTCTTCCAATGTTCTTTATCCATACATAAGAGTAGTTATTCATCAAATTACAGTACCTTTTAAAAGAATCTTTAGCTATTTGTATAAATTGCTTTTAATTCTTGTGTTTACTTTTTATTTTTTATAAATATTTATTTATTGGTGTATATACACATGCTACACTGTGCAACCAGAGGATATCACAATGATTTGCATATAACCTTCCTCCATGTTAATCCCACAAATTAATTTAGGGAGTTAGTCTTCCCAGAAAGCATTCCTATAACCAGATACATTTCTTCCTAGTAACTTTCCTGGTAACAGCTTTTATCCTGAATACTAGAACCTGGTGTCTGTTTATCTATAGTGAATTTTTAAATGAGTTCAATTCTATGCTCACTTTCTACCTAATTCCATACTCCTGAAAAAAAATCAGTTTTTGGAGCAATTTAACAATTACATAGCTCTTTTTCATCTTTGATATGGGAAAATTTCCCATCTTTGAAATTATTTAGGAAAAGTAAATCCCAGAGATGAAATAATATATAATTTATTGAAATTTAACAATTGTAAATTTAAACTAAAGTCTGCCATTTTAAACAAATTCTGTTGTCTGATAGATAGCCATGTCCTAATTCATTGCAATTATTGTTAATTGTTTATTTTTAATGATTTGGCATTTAACACTAGAGACTCTGAGGCTTCCTGTACTTGGTTGATGTTTATCTATCTAAAGAGTTGCCAAATTTTCAGGTAGTGTTTCACTGAATGTGATGTTTTATATCTCCAGTTTGTAATGCATTGCCTATTCAACATTAAATGTTTATAAGCTTTATAGAGGTGAAGCTGGTAATGCTGTCAGAACCCTCAGGGCTACAATGGTGCTTTGATGAGTGATCTTATATGAACTGTGCTCATATCAGCAAACTATCCTCTGTATTTTCCCTGATCACTACTGACTTTGTTTTGAGCTGTTCTTAGGCCCCAAGCAACAGAACAGATTTTTTTAGGGCTGCTTTTCCTATAGATAAAGTCTAATTAAGGTGATTTCTCCCAATTCCTAGTTTTTCTTTTTTCTCAGATATCTTCATTTCCTTTCTGAGTCTGAAAACTTCCTTGACCATTATTCAAAGTTGTATCTTCTCCAAAAACACATCTTTGTCACTGTTTTGTCAAGCAAACCAAAGTAACATAATATATTTATCTTTTTTTAAACAGCACTGAGAATAAGCAAGTGAAATGTGTCTAATTTTATCTATAAATAATAACTAGAGAATAAATAAATATGAAGTATATTAAAATTGAGTTCTGTTTTAAAAGATTTCCTGCAAAAAGGGTTAATCTATCTCAAGAGTTTCAATTCAGAATGTTTGAAAAAAGCTATTTATGATATCGTATCTGTTAACAAAAATTATTATCCCCCAAATTTTCTTTACTTATTTATTAAATAAATTCTAGACATATAGCAAATCATTTTCTTTCTTACCATAACACAATGTACCCATTTAGTCACCACCAAGCCCCTTTACTCAGCAACTGGAGCCTTGTAAACTAAAAGCAAGAATCAAAGAGATTAATGAACACTAATAATATAAAAAGCCATATTCTTATCTTTAAAATGACAGTCTAATAGAATTTTCTGTGGTTACAGAAATTCTTGTATTATATATTCACACATACAATCAGCCAGCATTTTACTCAGGAACTTACAGGTAAAATTGCTACTAGTAATACTCTTAACTTTGGTGGCAAAACAAAGTAGAGATACCACCAAAGTACACCTTGTTGAACTAAGAATTGTTTTGGTGTTATTTACAAGACTGTGACTGAGTGATTACTTCCAGAAGCTGACTCAAAGGCAGATATATTTTCAAAGCTCACCACCACATATATGACAGCTCATATAGCTGGGAACCTACAAGATACTGAATAGCTCTAGACAACTGAAAGGATTACCAAATGTCTTTCAAGGATCTTTGGTTTGTTTAAACCTCTTCCAGGGGACTCAGCAGGATTTTACTACTTTCAGGATGCTCATCTTCTCTTAGTCTTTGTATCTCCTTGGGTTGTTGGCATCTTCTTTTCAATTTCAGCTTTATTATAGTTTTTATAGTTCTGTTTTCTCTTCTAAGAGAGACTTTAAGCTTTTATTGCGTATTCCAGTAGTGGTGGTGTGGAGGGTTGGGTGTAATAAATTTAGTCAGTTTAATGAACTTCCTGAAGATATTTGAGTGATTTCCCTTTCTGCTTTTGGACCCTCCCTACATACTGAAATGTTTCAATTTTGGAGGAAATAGTTACACAATAGGTTACAATGTGATTCATAATTTGCAATTTATAGACTTTATACCCCCTGGACTCAGTTTGATTTTAAATAAAACAGCCCCCTTCCCACTTTTATTTTGAATTTCTTTGATAAATAAATGCCCATTTGATAAGCTCAAGGGAAATTTATGTGGTCAAATGCCTTAGATTCAAGACAATGAATTGACCAATGGTTCTGATTTTAACATCAGTAATTCTCAAGGAAAGGCAATTTTGCCCCCTGAGGATACTTTGCAATATTTAGGATATTTTGATGGTCACAATGTAAAATATATTACAGTCCTAAACTGCTGAATACCCTTCAATGCACAGGATTTTGCAAACACAAAGATTTATCCAGAACAAAGTCTCAGTAGACTTTACTTTGAAAAACTCATTTTATACAGAACCAGCACTGTTGCAATATATCACCAATACATTTTGTATTATAGTTTTACATTAATGCAATGAATAAAACACAATTATGATTTGTTTATTCATTAATTTATTTATGAATACATGCTTGTATATCCCTGTGTTACTAAAATTTTCTATTTCATGCAGCTAAAATGTTGATGTATTGAAGTAATTACAATGTACCAGTTTTTGCAGGAGTCTTTCTGGAGATGCAGGGTCTTAATTTGCAATACAAATTAGCAGGCATTTATTGTACATTTATTATAAGTAAGCATTCATAGAGGTTACAAATATGTCTAGATGAAATTATTTTCTATGCCAGGGGCTTAACTGGTTGCTACAACTCAGAGGAAGAAAAATTCTGTTATAGGAGAGGAATAACGATTAAATGTATGGGAAAGGCAAAGGAAGACCTTATTCAAGAAGAGTACTTAGACTCTTCGAAAAATATTACAAAAGTGTTTATGTCTAGGAAACAATTGATACACTCAGACTTTATAATCTGCTGTAAATATGATTTAATTTTGTTCATTGAGAATTACATTGTGGTGATGCTGGATATCCTTGGTTCATATTGTAGACAGAAACCATGTGGAAGTCTATGATTCATACTCCTGTTGATTCTAAAGGTCATAAGAACATAGTTTTTAATGGTATCACTGACTACAGACTCAAAGGTGAGAATGAGAGACATAGTAGACCTTTTTTAAATAACATTCCCCACCTCTTACCCTGCCCTTCCTAAATAAATAATCAAAAAAGTAAGGTGTTATAGAAAATTCCTATAAATTATGATAGAGATACTGAAGTGTATCTTCTCATAGTAAATAGCTTGTGTCAATGCAGTGGTTGAAAATAGCTCAGTTTTATATAAGTGCTGGCTACTGGGAGTTTAACTATTCTCCATTGAGACTGTGGATAACACAAATTGAACTTGGTATTTATCACCATCACCATTATCATCATCACCTTCTTCTTCTTCTTCTTCTTCTTCTTCTTCTTCTTCTTCTTCTTCTTCTTCTTCTTCTTCTTCTTCTTCTTCTTCTTCTTCTTCTTCTTCTTCTTCTTCTACTCCTCCTCCTCTTCCTCCTCCTCCTCCTCCTCCTCCTCCTCCTCCTCCTCCTCCTTCTTCTTCTTCTACTTCTTTTTTTTCTTATTATACTTCTTCTACATATTCTTCCTCCTTCTCTTCTTCTTCTTCATTATCTTTGTAGTTATTTTCACCCAAACTTTCTCCTCTTCTTCCTCCTCCTCTTCCTCTTTCTCTTTTTCTTCTCCTTTTGTTTTGATAAAAGTCACAAGGCAAGGGAATGGTAGCTCTGGGCAGAAAGGGAAGTGAATGTGTTCAGGATACATATGTGACCTTTCCAAATTAATAAAAGTATTATGTTGATAAAAAAAGAAAATTGTTTAAGAAGATTACTATGAAAGTGCACAATATAAATTTTAGAGCTTAGCAGATGTTATAGTACTTGCTGTACAAACATGATATCCTAGGTTTGATTCCCAGTACTCACAAAAACCTGAAGTTAGGATTTTGGTCTTTAACAAGAGGAACCCTTCTCCACTGTTGGTGGGGTTACAAACTAATACAACCACTCTGGAAATCAGTCTGGCAATATCTCAGAAAATTGGACATAATACTACCTGAAGACCCAGCTATTCCACTTCTGGGCATATAACCCAGAGACACCTTAGTACACAACAAAGGTATAATCACCACAATGTTCATAGCAGCTCTATTTATAATAGCCAGAAGCTGGAAAGAACCCAGATGTCCTTCAGAAGATTAATGGATACAAAAATTGTGGTACATTTACACAATGGAATACTACTCACCCACCAGAAACAATGACTTGACCAAATTCTTAAGAAAATAGCTGCATCTAGAGAATATCATTCTGAGTGAGATAACCCAGTCACAAAAGAACAGACATAATATGTAGTCACTGATAATGGGATGCTAACCCCAGAGGCTCGAACTGCCCCAGAAACAACTCACAGACTGTATGAAGTCCAAGAAATAAAAAAAGCAAAACAAAACAAAACAAAAAAATCTCTATACAACAAGAAAACTTTAACTATTTCCATGTTACATTTTGTTTTACATGTACTTTATGCTCATTGTAACTATTAAGTTTTCAATGCATACTATCAAACCTTTAAAAAATCAAGTACTGACTAAAAAACATATTCATACACTTTTATGTAAAATTTATTCTAAAATCTGAAAAAAAAGTACTGACAAAAATGTATTGTATAATTTTATGCAAACAATGCTTAAAATCTGTACATTTATCTTTGTTTTGTAAAATAAAGTAGTTAAAAAAATAAAAAAATAAAAAAAGAACATGCAGACACAAGTGATCCCAGATATTCACTGCCTACTGAACCTAAAAACTGGCTTAAAAATTAAATTTTATATTTAGTCACAGACTAAAGTCTCAAAGTAAATACCTTGAAGAAATACTAGTGAACTGCTATTACCATCAAGCCGAGGTCTCAACACAGGCAAAGGGAACAACTCTGTTGAGTCTGCCTGCAGGTAGAATAGGTGAGGCTTTGAAGATTTCTTTTAATTTGTTATCTGAGTATTAGTTATCACTTTAAGATGTCTTTCACAAAAATATACATGAAAAATTTAAACAAACATGGCAATCATGTTGCTTGTATGAATTTATGTCACAATTTATTTAGATATAAAAATTTATGTTTAAATTTCATTCACTTATACTTTCATGAGAATATTAACATTTTGTCTGCACTTTAAAATTCTATAGACCTTCAGACACAATATGTCAAATGGTTTTTGTTCCATATATGCTGTTTTGAAAATAGAGCTAAGCAATTTACTTTATGTAAACACTGTATTCCTGTTGCAATAAGAAAATATTTTCAGTAAATGAGAGTAGAATTACATCACTAACTTACTCAGAAATTAAGACACTTCTGCAACAGTCAATATAAGTGCATCTAATATAGAAATTTACATGTAAATTTTGTATTAATTTTCACAATAAAGCCATAAAATAAATGTGTCTGGGTTTTTAGAACTCTTTAGATTACATAATTATAAGTTGATTATATATATGACAGAATTTTGAAACTATATTGCTTATTTTATATAACAACTTTTAACAAACAGTGAATATGACTTTAAATTTGCAATCTGAAAATTTAAACATCAGTATTGAAAATAATACAACCTGGTATTTCATTAATCTCTTATTTTCAGAAAAAAATTGCAAGCCTACTAAGAAATACTGTGAGGCTTAAATGTGATGCAAAAACAAACACATGCAATTTATGTACAAAAATACTAAATTTCACATTGATTTAAATTACATTAACCAACAGTTTGTGGTGGTAATGGAAAACTCCTAATCCTAAAAATATATAAAATTAATTTGGACCCTATATAAAGACATCTATTATTTTATAATTTCAGGTTCTAGAATACAGCGGATGCTGTTTTTCTAAGAAAAAAAATTACTTGTGACACCCAAAATAATTTTACACATAGCTTATAGAATGGTGACTTATCCAAAGTACTCAATCAGGCTTGGTATTCACTGATAATCAATATGGTAATTGAATGACTTTAGCATAATGTTAACTTTTCAACACATATGCAGAATACAGATGTCTGAATCACCTAGACCTTGGCTCTATATATACAATATGAAAAATGCATATAATTATTTTATGCTAGAAAATAAACAATTTTGAAACAAAGAAGATTTTCTCAAAGCATAATGCACAGTCTTAGACAAAATGCTAACCTTGGAGAGAGAGAGAAAGTTTCTATGATGCAAGAATAATTTAAATTAAACATTTTAATGTAAATGAACAATATACAGTAAACCAGTAGCCAACATCAAATTAAACAGTGAGAAACTTAAAGTAAGCCCACTATACTCAGTGACTAGACAAGGCTGCCCACTATCCCCCTCCCAATTCAACAGGGTACTGAATATCCTGGTCAGAGCAATTAGACATCAAAAGGAAATCAAAGGGAAACAATCAGAAAGAAAGAAGTCAAAATATCACTATTTGCAAATGACATGAGAGTACACTTAAGTGACACCAAAAATTCCACTAGAGAATTTTTACAACTGATAAACAACTCCAGCAAAGTGGCTGGTTACAAAATTAACTCAAACAAATCAGTAGCCTTCTTATTCAAAGGACAAACATGCTGAGAAAAAATTAAGGAAAAGATACCCCTCACAATAGTCACAAACAACATGAAATACCTTGGTGTGACCCTAACTGAGCAAGTAAAGGACCTGTATGACAAGAACTTCAAATCTGTAAAGAAGGAAATTGAAGAAAATCTCAGAAAATGGAAAGATCTCCCAAGCACATGGATTGGAAGGATCAGCATTGTAAAAATGTCCATCTTACCAAAAGCAATCTACAAATTCAATGCCATCCCCTTCAAAATTCCAAATCAATTATTCATAGAGTAGGAAAGAACAATTTTCAAATTCATCTGGAATAGCAAAAAACCTTGACTATCAAAATCTATACTCAACAACAAGAAATCTTCTCTGGGAATCACCATCCCTGACCTCAAGCTATATTAGAAAGCAATTGCTTTAAAAACTGCATGGTACTAGTACAGGGATAGGCAGGTAGATCATTGGAACAGAATAGATGATCCAAAAATGTACTCTCACACATATGGTCAGTTAATATTTGACAAAGGAACTGAAAACATTCAACAGAAAAATAAGGACCTCTTCTACAAATGGTGTTGGCTCAACTAGCAATCAGCATTCAGAAGAATGGGAATAGATACTTTCTTATCTTTTTGTACAAAGCTCAAGTGCAAGTGGACAAAAGATATCCACATAAAACCAGGTACACTGAAACCATTAGAAGAGAAAGTGGGGAAGACTTTAGAACACATAGGCACAGGGGAAATTTTCCTGAACAGAACAAAAATGGCTTGTTCTCTAAGATCAAGAATCGATAAATGGGATTCAGTGAGATTGCAAAGTTTCTGTAAGGTTAAGGACACTGTAAAGAAAACAAAATGGTAGCCAACAGATTAGGATAAGATCTTTACCAATCCCACATCTGATAGAGGTCTAATATCCAATATATACAAAGAACCCAAGAAGATAAACTTCAAAAAAATCAAAAAATCCTATTAAATAATGGGTACATTGCTAAACAAAGAATTCTCAATTGAGAAATATCAAATGCCTGAGAATCACCTAAGGATATGTTCAACATCCCTAGTCATCAGGGAAATGTGAATTAAATTCTTACACAAGTCAGAATGGTCAGAATGGCGATGATCAAAACTCAGTTGACAGCACATGCTGGCAAGGACTAGGAGAAAGAAGAATACTCTTACACTGTTGGTGGGGTTGCAAGCTGGTACAACCACTTTGGAAACCAGTCTGGTGTTTCCTCAGAAATTGAACATAGTGCTACCTGAAGACCCAGTTATTCCACCTCTGGGAATATACCCCCAAGATGCTCCAACATACAATAAAAAACACATGCTCCAACATGTTCATAGCAGCCTTATTTATAATAGCCCGAAGCTGGAAAGTACCCAGATGCCCTTAAGTAGATGAGTGGATTTAGAAATTGAGTACTACTCAGCTATTAGAAACAATGATATTATAAAATTCCTAGGAAAATGATATCTAGAGTATATAATCTCATCCTGAGTGAAGTAACACAGTCACAACAGAACAGACACAATATATAGTCGCTGATAATTGAATACTAGCCCAGAAAGCTCTTAATACCCAAGAAACCACTCACAAGCCATATGACACTAAAAAAAAAGAAAAAAAGAAAGAAAAAAAAAAGGAAGCTTCAGTCCTTTTAGAAAAAAAAATAAACAAACAAAAAACCAGAACAAGCAAACAAAATAAACCCAATAAGTGTACAGCTCCTTCTCAGGGTGGGTTACACCTATACCTTAAATCATTTGTAACTCAAGAGCTAAGAACATAGCCTTGTTGCTATTTTTGGTAGTTAAAAATCATCTGTTTAATCTTTACACATCATGAAAACCTTAACGTTTTCCATGTTACTTTTTTTACATACACTTTATGATCATTGTAAATATTAAGATTTCAAAGGATACTATCAAACCTTTAAAAAAATCAAGTTCTAAAAACATATATTCCTATATTTTTATGCTAAAATGTTTTTAATAATCTGTATGTGTATTTCTGGGTTTTTTTTAAAATAAAGTTGTAAGGGAAAAAAACTATTATTAAAAAAAAATGTTACGTCACAAATAGGATACAGCTTGGGTCAGTGATGGTGATTCCCCCAGACATTCTTTTATTTTTGAGAATTTTTTTTTACTATTCTTTTGTTGGGTTTTGTTTTGTTTTGTTTTTCTTTGTTTGTTATTGTTGTTGTTTGTTATTTCAAATGAATTTGCAAATTGTTCTTTCTATCTCTATGAAGAATGGAGTTGAAATTTTAATATGCTTGATTGGATTTTTAGATTGCTTTTTGCAAAATGGCCACTTTTAATACATTTATCTTTCCAATCCAAGAGCACAGGAGTTCTTTCAATCTTTTGAGGTTTTCTTCAGTTTCTTTCTCTATAGACTTGTAGTTATCCTCATACAGATCTTTCAGTTGCTTGGTTAGTGTGACACCAAGGTATTTTACATTCCTTGTATCTATTGTGAAGTGTGCCAATTCCCTAATTTTCTTCTCAGCCTGTTAATCCTTCAGGTTCAGTATCAGTAAGATCCGTCATTCCTGTTGAGTGGATTCTGGCTGTGTTCTACTTGTACCAATCCCTCCATCTATCATTGAAACTATACTAAACTTCTGACTCAGGACTCACCTGGGGATGGCAGTGCTCTCCCACCTAAGCCAAAGGTATCTTGCCATCCAGGATGCCCTGGGAGGGATAGCCATGAGCCCCTGGAGGCCAGTTAGCATGGTGCACTATGGGATCTGGTCCTATCCTTACCAGTAAGAAGGCATGGGGGCAGCCATCAAGACTTAGGACCCATCTGAACATGTTGAGCCCTCAGAGAAGCCTTGCAAGCTCTCTCCTACCTTAACCCACAATAAGCCCTGAGCCTGCCACATACCCTCACTGGCTGTCCTGGAAGGTAACACCTGGTGATCTCCTGAGCAGATAGGATGGTGAACTGTGGGATCTGGTCCTTTCTAGCCCAGCAAGAGGGAAGAAAGACTTCCATCAAGACTCAGGACCTGACTACACACTGCTAAGCCCACAAAGAAGCCTTGCAAGTGCTCTCACACCTAAGCCAATGGGAGCTTGCCACACATCCTTCAGGCTGTCCTGGGAGGAATAGCCTGAAGCCCCTGAATGACAGGTGGAGTGATGCACTCTGAGATCCTGTCCTTTCCAGCACAGCTGAAAGCCCTTGAACAAAAGAAGCAGATACAACCAAGAGGAGTAGGCTGCAAGAAATAATCAATCTCAGAGCAGATATTTCCAAACAGAGACAAAAAGAACTATACAAAGAATCAACAAAACCAAGAGCTGATTTTTTTTTTTTTTTTTTTTTTTTTTTTTGAGAAAATCAACAGGACCAGTAAACCCTTAGCCAGACTAACTAGAGGGAAGAAATGGAAAATTTTCTAGACAAATACCAGATACCAAAGTTAAATTAGCATCAGATAAACCATCTAAACAGTTTCATAACACCTAAATAAACAGAAACAATCATCAAAAGTCTATAGTCTACAAATGTTTCCACAAAATAGAAACAAAAGGAACACTACCTAATTCGTTCTTCAAAGCCCCAATTATGCTCATACCTAATCCACAAAGACATTACAGAGAAAGAGAACTTCAGACTAATTTTTCTCATGAGCATCGATGCAAAAATACTCAATAAAATTCCTGCAAACTGAATCTAAGAACACATCAAAATTATCATCCAAAATGACCAAGTAGGCTTTATCCCAGGGATACAGGGATGGGTCAACATATGGAAATCCATCAATGTAATTTACTATACCAACAAAGTTAAAGAAAAAAACCACATGATCCTCTCATTATATACTGAGAAAGCATTCGATAAAATTAAACACCGATTCATGATAAAAAGCCTTGAAAAGATCAGGAATACAAGGACCATACCTTAACATAAAAAAAGCAATATACAGTGTACCAATAGCCAACATCAAACTAAATGGAGAGAAACTTGAAATAATCCTGTTAAAGACAGATACTAGACAAGGCATCCCACTGTTTCCCTATCTATTCAATATTGTACTAAAGCAATTAGACAATAAAAAGGAATCAAAGGAATTCAAATAGGAAAGGAAGAGGTCAAAATATCACTAGTTGCAGATGATATGATAGTTTACTTAAGTTACCCCAAAAATACCACCAAAGAACTTTTACAACTAATAAACACTATCAGCAAAGTATTTGGCTATAAAATTAACTCAAACAAATCAAGTGCCTTCCTCTATGCAATGGATAAACAGTCTGAGAAAGAAATTAGGGAATCAGCAGACTTCACAATAGTCACAAAATCTATAAAATATTTCAGGTAATGCTAATAAAGCAAGGGAGTAATCTGTATAACAAGAACTTCAAGTCTCTGAAGAATGAAACAGAAGATCTCAGAAGATAAAATGGTCTCCCATGCTCATGGATTGTAAGGATCAACACTGTAAAAATGGCCATCTTGCAAAAGCAATCCAAAGAGTCAATGTAATTTTTATAAAAATTTCAACTCAATTATTCATCAAGTTGGAAAGAGCAATTGAAAATTCATCTGGAATAAAAAAATACATAAAACAGCAGAAATTTATTTTCAATAATAAATAAACTTTCAGAGGAATCACCATCACTGATCTCAAGGTATATTACAGAGCAATTATAATAAAGCTGCATGGTTTTGGTACAGAGATAGGCAGATAGATCAATGGGAAAAGGACAGTGTCTTCAACTAATAGTATTGGGTCTACTAGCAGTCAGCATGCAGAAGAATGCAAATTGATCCTTTCCTATCTCCTTGTGCAATGTTCAAGTCCAAGTGGATCAAAGATCTTACATAAAACCAGGTACACTAAAACTATTAGAAGAGAATGTAGGGAAGAGCTTAAAACACATAGGCACAGAGGGAAAATTCCTGAACAAAACGCCAGTGGCTTATGTTCTAAGATCAAGAATCAACAAATAGGGCCTCAGGAAACTGCAAAGATTTTGTAAGGCTAAGAACAATGTTAAGAAGACAAAATGGCAGCCTATACATTGGGAAGGATCTTTACCAATTCTACATCTAATAGAGGGCTAATATCCAATATATACAAAGAACTCAGAAAGCTAGGCTATGGAGAATTAAATTATCCTATTAAAAATATGGTACAGAGCTAAACAAAGAATCCTCAACTGAGGAACATTGAATGGCTGAAATGCACCTGAAGAAATTAGCAGCATCCCTAGTCATCAGAGAAATGCAAATCAAAATATCCCTGAGATTTCACCTCACATCAGTTAGAATGGCTAAGATCAAAAACTCAGATGACAGCAGATGCTGGCAAGGATGTGGAAAAAGAGGAACACTTTTCCACTGTTGGTGGGGTTGTAAGCTGGTACAACCGCTCTGGAAATAAGTCTGGCAGTTCCACAGAAAACTGATTATAGTACTACCTGAAAACCTAGCTATTTTACTCCCAAGCTGTGGAGAGCAGTTTTGGTACCTCTAGGCAGTTGGTTACAGAAAATCTTACTGTACCAGGGTATTCTGAAGTTGTCAAAGGCAGAAACCTGGCCTTGGTGCTTCTCCCAGGAAAGGCTCAAATTAAGTACACTTACATCTGAAGTTCAGGGCAGAACACTTAGGGCAGCACATCTGCAGTTGAAGCTCAGGTCAGAATCCTTAGAATGTAGCTTAGGACAGGCCAGATTCATCTGGATGTAGGCTTGGCATTCTCTTTGGTCCCCATTTGTCCCTGATCTTCACAACTGGTCTCCAGAAGTAGCTCCAGGATCTTCCATTATTAAGTTGCTGTTCTTTGGATTCAGAGCTGATATTATCTTTCTTCATGTAATTAAAGTGTTTTAGAAGAGGACTTGATAAACAAGGCTTTACTTCGGCTTCAAGACTGGTGAAAGTCATGTTACAATTTTGACTGTCTCTTTTTTCTTTCAATCCTGACTCAGTCCCTGGGGAACTGTTTTTTGAAGGAGCCCCAGAAAGCCCTGGATACCCAATACCCAAGAAATA
Source organism: Micromys minutus (assembly GCF_963924665.1). Taxonomy (NCBI): domain Eukaryota; kingdom Metazoa; phylum Chordata; class Mammalia; order Rodentia; family Muridae; genus Micromys; species Micromys minutus. The sequence goes on from NC_137974.1 coordinate 16,760,652, forward strand.
ATTCACAGACATTATAAAGCTCAAAAAGAAGGACTGCTAAAATGGTGAAGACTCAGTCCTTCCTAGAAAAGAGATCAAAACTCTCTTGGGAGGAAATGTAAGGTCAAATACAAGAAGAGGGATTAAAGAAAAGATCACTCAGAAGCCACCTCACCTGGGGATCCACCACATACATATGTAGTCACCATAACCAAGCACTATAGCTAATCCCCAAAAGTACATACTGGCAGGAACCAGACAAAGATGCCCCCTCAGGGGACATATGCTAGAGTCATATAGATACAGCTGAGCATGCTTGAAGATAACCATTGGTATGAACTTGGGGATTCAAATGAGGTTGGTAAAGAAAGGACTTAAGGAGCTGATACGGGTTGCAACCTCATAGGAAGATAACATTATCAACCAATCAGATCCTCCAAAACTCCAGTGGAGTAAAACACCAACCTTTGCACTTTAAGAGACAAACTGATGCAGTTGCATATGTAGCTGAAGATAGCAGTGTCTGGCATCAATTTAAAAAGAAACCTTTGTTCCAGAGAGGTCATGTTTTCCTCATGTAGGGGAATGCCAAGGCCATGGGATGGAGAGGGGCATCAGAAGGGTGTGCACCTTTGTGAAGGCAAATGGAGGGGGTGGGGTGTTGTGAGCAGGGAGAGGTAAAGAGATAACATCTCAAATGTAAATATAGAGTATCTAATTAAAAAAAAGAAATTTTACTTTTATTTTTTCCTTTATATAGTCTACTTATAGGGCTTATTTTGATTTATTTAAAATATTTGTATATTTATGGCTCAATTTGGGAGATAATAGGTGTATAGGAGTTTATAAAAACATGAGCTGAATGAAAATTATGAACATGATCATGTCAAATGGCAAATGCCATCAAAGCCTTATTACTACACACAGAACTACAGGCAACTGAGTACTGCTGGGAATGAGAAAGATGATCTTCTCTAGGGAAGAGCAGATCAATAGGTTGTTCAGTGCCAAAGAGGGCTAAAAATATACACACAAGTAACATTACTTGCACCCACAACACTATATATAGGGAAATATATGAATATATATGACAAGAAATTTAAAGGAGAGTAGCAAGACAGGGTTTGGAGGTTAAAAAAGAAAAAGGTGTTATACTGAATCATAATCTGAAAAATTAACAAAACCTCCCAGAAGTTTATTTTTCAATATTGTGAGAAAACATTAAAAAATTACAAATTTGTCTGGATTTCAATGGTAATAATTGTAAATATATGTTTATTTGCTTTAATTATCTCTATGATGCTATTTTTCTTTTGTAGGTTTTTCTAAAGTTATAGCAATCATGTTTTTCAACACAAGGAAGTATGTTTTTATGGAAACAATGCATTGTTTCATCATTTACATGTTAATTATTTTCTTGTGATATTAATTATTGATATCTGTGTACTATTTAAGGTTGTTAGTTATTGTTTTCCAAGACCATAACATATACATAAAGCTAAATATTTATCTGAATCCTACATTTATTTATAATGTAGGTACTCATAGATGTGAACTTTCATTTTTGAAAGTCTTTTGATGTACCAATGTGATCCTCAGAAGTATATTTTTACATTTTTGAATTCTGGAGTTTTTTTTGGGTTGGTTGTTTATACTTTTGACATTAAATTTTTCTATAACATCCTGAAAGTTTATAAGTTTATTGCTCCGTATCAATGTTTTCAGATAATTTTTGTGTTTTTGTTGATTTTGATTTCTAGATTTTTCTATTATAATAATGAAGATATAAAAATTTTATTTTTTGAATTTGATAAATCTTTTGATAGTCACATATATTTTGATTTTGAAATTGGTCTTAAATTCCTATATGATACTAGAATGGATGTTTCAGGCAATGTTTTGTTAGATTATTCTGTCATATTAAGTTTATTAAACATGTTATAACAGCATTTTGTTTTCATTGGTGATAATTTTTAAATTATTTATTTTTTACTTATTTATTTGTTGGATTGTTGATAAAAGTGTGATATTTTATAAGTGTTACTGTGGTTCTATTAAAATGAAATTTCATTATATAAATCCAGAATAACTTTGAACACAGTGTTGAGATATTATTTATGGCACCATGAATATCTGGAAATTAGACTCTGATGCATTTATTGCTTTGTTGGTTCTGCTTCTCCCTTTAGACACAATAATGTTTGTTCTAGAAATTGGATGTCGTGACATTTGCTGTGTTTCTATTTATTATTTATAAATTAGGTAGTCTATGATATTTTTTTCTTTATCAGTACAAAGTGACTCCTTTGATTCCATGACAGATTTTTTTCAGGTTTTTGAAATCTGTATTGTACATTAGGATAGTTACACCATGAATATTTGGATTAGTCTTACTTTGAATAATTTTTTCTATGTCTTCCTCTAAGTTTATTTAAATATTTTCACAAGAGGTGATTTTATGGAAGTTTGAAAAATTTGAGTCTAATTTTATTAATCCAATAATCCACATTATTTATTTATTTATTTATTTATTTATTTATTTATTTTAGAAAATATCAATCAATAAGATTTTTTTCAGTGCATGGCTTTTTTATTATTCTTTATTTATTTTTATTTTTATTTTTTTTTTTATTTTTTTACAGTGAGCAAAAAGTATATGTAATACAGGGTGTAACCTGGAATTTTTCAATGTATTCTTGGTGTGTAAAGATTGAGCATGACTTTTTTGTTGTTTTGTTTTGTTTATTTCTTGGACTTCACACTGTCTGTGAGTTGTTTCTGAGGCAGTGCAAGCCTCTGGGGTTAGCATCCCACTATCAGTGACTGCATATTATGTCTGTTCTTTTGTGACTGGGTTATCTCACTCAGGATGATATTCTCTAGATGCAGCCATTTTCTTAAGAATTTGGTTAAGTCCTTGTTTCCTGTGGCTGAGTAGTATTCCATTTTGTAAATGTACCACAATTTTTATATCCATTCATCTTCTGAAGGACATCTGGGTTCTTTCAGGCTTCTGGCTATTATAAATAGAGCTGCTATGAACATTGTGGTGCATGTAACTTTGTTTTATATTAAAGTGTCTCTCAGGTATATGCCCAGAAGTGGAATAGCTGGGTCATCAGGTAGTACTATGTCCAATTTTCTGATGTATCGCCTGACTGATTTCCAGATTGGTTGTATCAGTTTACAACCCCACCAACATTGGAGAAGTGTTCCTCTTTGTCCACATCCTACCAAGCAACTGCTGTCATTTGAGATTTGGATCTTGGCCAATCTGACTGGTGTGAGGTGGAATCTCAGGGCTGTTTTGATTTGCATTTCCCTCATGGCTAAGGATGTTGAGTACTTTCTCAGATGTTTCTCTGCCTTTCGATATTCCTCAATTAAGAACGTTTTGTTTAGATCTGTATCCCATTTTTTAATAAGGTTGTTTGATTCTCTGGTGTCTAGCTTTTTGAGTTTTTATATACCTTGGATAATAGGCCTCTATCTGATGTGGAGTTGCTAAAGATCTTTTCCCATTCTGTTGGCTGCCATTTTATTTTCTTGACAATATTCTTAGCCTTACAGAAACTTTGCAATCTCATTAAGTCCCATTTGTTAATCTTTGACCTTAGAGCTTGAGCCATTGGTGTTTTGTTCAGAAAATTTTCTCCTGTGCCTATGTGTTCTAAGGTTTTCCCTACTTTCTCATCTAATAGTTTCAATGTATCTGGTTTAATGTGGAGATCTTTGATCCACTTACACTTGAGCTTTGTACAAAAAGATAAGAAAGGGTCTATTTTCATTATTTGCATGCTGAGTGCCAGTTGGACCAGCACCATTTGATGAATAAGCTGTCCTTTTTCCATTGAATATTTACAGCGCCTTTGTCAAAAATCAGGTAACCATATATGTGAGGGCTCATCTCTGGATCTTCTATTCTATTCCATTGATCCACTTGTCTATTTCTGTACCAGTACCATGCAGTTATCAACACAATTGCCATGTAATATTGTTTGAGGTCAGGGATAGTGATTCCCACAGATGCTATCTTGTTGTTGAGGATGGATTTCACTATTCTACAAATTCTGTTATTCCATATGAAATTGCACATTGATCTTTCCAATTCCTTAAAGAACTGGGTTGGAATTTTGATGGGGATTGCATTAAATCTGTAGATTGCTTTTGGTAAGATGGGCATTTTTAAAATGTTGATCTTTCCAATCCATGAGCATAGGAGATCTTTCCATTTTCTGAGATCTTACTCTATTTCCTTCTTTAGATGTTAGAAGTTCTTGACATACAGTTTCTTCACTTGCTAAGTTAGAGTCACACCAAGGTATTTCATAGTTTTTTTTGACTATTGTGAAGGGTATCTTTTCCCTAATTTCTTTCTCCACATGTTTGTCCTTTGAGTAAAAGAAGGCTACTTATTTGTTTGAGTTAATTTTGTATCCAGTCACTTTGCTGAACATTTTATCAGCTGTAGGAGTTCCCTGGTACAATTTTTGGGGTCACTTAAGTACACTATCATGTCATGTGCAAAGAGTGATGTTTTTACCTCTTCCTTTCTGATTTGTATCCCCTTTATCTCCTTTTTGCTGTCTAATTGCTCCAGCCAGAATCTCCAGTACTATTTTGAATAGGTAGGGGGAGAGTGGGCAGCCTTGTCAAGTCCCTGATATTAGTGGGATTGCTTCAAGTTTCCCACCATTAAGTTTTATATTTGGTGTTGGTTTGCTGTGTATTGCTTTTATTATGTTTTCTTATGGACCTTGGATTTATGTTCTTTTCTGGTCTTTTAACATGAAGGGGTGTTGAAATTTTCAAATGTTTTTCAGCATCTAGTGAGATGACCATGTGATTTTGTTCTTTGGGTTTGTTTATATGGTGTATTACATTGATGGATTTCCTTATATTAAACCATCCCTGCATCCCAGGGATGAAGCCTACTTGGTCCTGATAAATGATCCTTTTGATGTGTTTTTGGATTCGGCTTGCAAGTATTTTGTTTAGTATTTTTGCATCAATGTTCATAAGTGAGATTGGGCTGAAGTACTCTTTCTTAGTAGGGTCTTTGTGTTGTTTAGGAACTAGGGCTATTTTATCCTCAAAATTGAGTTAGGTAGTATTCAATCTGATTTTATCTTGTGGAATAATTTGGAGAGTATTGTTGTTATGTCCGCAATAATGATTAATAGCATTTGCACTGAACCCTTCTGGGCATGGGCTTTTTTTGGTTGAGAGGCTTTTGATAACTTCTTCTATTTCTTTAGATGTTATGGGATTATTTAGATGGTTTACCTGGTCTTGGTTTAATTTTAGGATCTTGTATCTGTCTAGGAATTCATCCATTTCCTCCAGATTTCCCAATTTTGTGGAGTATAGGTTTTTGTAGTAGGTTCTGATTATTTCTTGAATTTCCTAAGATTCAGTGGTTATGTCTCCACATTCCTTTCTGATTTTGTTAATTTGTATACTCTGTCTTTGTCCTGCAGTTAATTGGCTACCGGTTTATGAATCTTGTTGATTTTTTTAAAGAACCAACTCTTGGTTTTGTTGATTTTTTCAATGGTTCTTTTTGTTTCTATTTGGTCTATTTCTTCCCTAATTTTGATTATTTCTTGCCCTCTATTCTTTTTGGGTATATCTGCTTCCTTTTGTTATAGGGCTTTTAGCTGTGCTGTCAAGTTTCTGATGTATGCTCCCTCTAGTTTCTTTTAGGAAGCACTTAGGGCTATGAGTTTTCCTCTCAGTACTGCATTCATTGCATCCCATAAGTTTGGGTATGTTGTGTTTTCATTTTCATTGAATTCTAGAAAATCTTTAATTTCTTTCTTTATTTCTTCTTTGACCCTGCTATCGTTTAACAGAGCACTGTCTAGTTTCCATGTGTATGTGAGGTTTTCTTGTCTTTGCTGTTCTTTAAGACCAGCCGTAGACCATGGTGATCTGAGAAGATGCATGGGAGAATTTCAATCTTCTTATATCAATTGAGGCTTGTTCAGTGTCCAATTATGTGGTCAATTTCCAAGAAGGTGCCATGAGGTGCTGAAAAGAAGGTATATTCTTTTACTTTAGGATGATATGTTCTGTAGATATCTATTAATTCCAGTTGGTTCAAAATCTCTGCTAGTTTTACAGTGTGCTTGTTTAGTTTCTGTTTCCATGATCTGTCCATTGGAGAGAGTGGGGTATTAAAGTCTCCCACTATTATTGTGTGGGGTGAAATGTATTTTTTTGTCCTTTACTAGTGTTTCTTTTATGAATGTGGGTGCTTTTTTATTTGGAGCATATATGTTAAAGATTGATAGTTCCTCTTGACAGATTTCCCCGTTAATGACTAAAAGGTGTCCTTCCTTATTTATTTTTTTTTTTTTTTGATAACTTTTGGTTGAAAATTTACTTTATTCGATATTAGAATAGCCACACCAGAATGATTCTTGGAGCTGTTTGCTTGGAAGTTTTTTTCCCACCCTTTTACTCTGAGATAGTATCTGTCTTTGTCACTGAGATGAGTTTCCTGTATGCAGCAAAATGCTGGATTTTGTTTACGTATTCAGTCTGATAGCCTATGTCTCATTATTACAGAGTTGAGTCCATTTATTTTAATAGATATCAAGGAATAGTTGTTTCTGTTTCCTGCTTTTATTGCTTTTGTAGTTTGAGTTGTGTCAGTGTCTCTTTCTTCTTTTGGTTTTCTTGCTTAGGAGTTTTCTTGTTTTTACTAGGATGTAGTTCCCCTCATTGTCTTGGGTTTTCTACCTATAATTCATTGTAGTGCTGGGTTTGTGGTCAGATATTGTGTAAATTTTGACTTGTCTTGAAATATCTTCATCTATCCATCTATGGTGATTTATAATTTTCCTGGATATAGCAGCTTGGGCTGGCACTTGTGCTCTTTTAGGGTGTGCATGTTGTCTGTCCAGGCTCTTCTAGCTTTCATAGTCCCTGTTGAGTTATTGGGTGTGATTCTGATTGGCCTGCCTTTATATGTTACCTGACCTTTTTTTCTTGCTTCTTTTAGTATTCTTTCTTTGCTTTGGTCACTCGGTATTTTGACTATTGTGTGTCAGGTGGTATTTCTTTTCTGGTTCAACCTAATTGGAGTTCTGAAAGCTTTTTTTATGCTCAAGGTCATCTCATTCTTAAGGTTAGGGAAGTTTTTTTCTATGATTTTTTTTGAAGATATTTACTGTGCCTCTTAGTTGATACTCTTCTCCCTCTTCTATTCCTAATATCCTTAAGTTCGTTCTTCTCATTGTGTCCTGGATTTCCTGGACATTTTCGCTTAGGAGCTTTTCGTTTTTTTGCATTTTCCCTGGCTGTTTTTTTTTTTTTTTTTTTTTTTTTTTTTTTTTTTTTCTACGTTTACAATGTAGTCTTCTGCCCCCGAGATTCTCTCTTCCATCTCTTGTAGTCTATTGGAAATGCTTGCTTCTGTGACTCCTGATTTTTTTTTTAATTAGGTGTTCTACCTCTAGGGTTATCTCTTTTAGTGTTTTCTTTATTGTGTCAATTTATGTTTTAAATTCCCTCTTCCATTCCTTTATCTCTTTGGTTCTGTTTTCCTCTAGTTCTTTGAGTTCTTTGAGTGTTTTTCTTGTTTCCTCTTTAAAAGGTTCTGATTCTTTTTTCTTTTCCTTCCGTTCTTGTTTAAGTATCTCTATCAGCATCTTGAGTTATGATTTCAGGTCTGCATCTTCTTTTTCTGGAGTATTTGGCATTCCAGTATTTGCTGTTATGGGAGAGCTACGTTCTGGTGTTGCCAGGTTGTCTTGGTTTCCTTGGGATATAATCTTTGCTTTCCTCTTGCCATCTTGTTGTCAGTAATATGTTCTTGCCTTTCCTTTGTTTCTGGTCTGTTTCCCTGGATCTCCTCTGGTCCAGGTGGCAGATGGGCCGAGCCCTGTTCTGCGCCCCAAATTTGCAGTGTAGAAAAACAGGTTCCAGTGCTGCGTTCCTGGCCCCTTGATCAGGCAGGGCGGGGGTGTGCTTTCTGTGTGCACTCCGCAGAGATCTCTCTGCTCCCTGGCTGCCCAGATCTCCTACTCACCAGTCTTTAAAACTTTAGGAACTGCTGGTCCAGGTGGCAGATGGGCCGAGCCCTGTTCTGTGCTCCAAAGTTGCTGGGTGGATGCCAATAATCCACTTTATATATATTTTACAAGATAATTACAATTATATTTAAAGTTATTTTGAAAGTTATTTATCGCTTCTAAACATTGTATTATTTTTATCTTTGTTTGTGTTGAGTATGTTGGCTTCTTCCTTACTCAGTTTAGAGTTTTACTTCATTAATGATCAATGATTATTTTCTAATTCTCATACTAATTATAGGTATAACTAAGGCAATCTTAGAATTTGTCCTGCTCCCGAATCTCTTTTAGATTCTACAAAGTCCCATCTGCAATGCATACTTAGTTGCAACTGACTTCCTTAAAGAATACTCATTTTGATGGGACCTATCTTATTTCCTATTATAAAAGTTACCTTTGCTATATTTGTACTCATTTGCTTCAGAACATTAAATATCATTCTCATTCTGTTAACTCTGAGAGACTAAAATTTCTCCTATGAACAATGCTGTCTTTCAGATAAATTTGTTTTCATATATGACTTGGTATTACTATGTTTCATATATGACAGCGTATTACTATGCCATATCTGTATTCTTTATTTTCTTCTCTTATCTTTTAAATATTCAACTATACTATAATGAAAACAGTTTATCTTATGGGACTATTTCATTTAATAAGGATTCTTTAAACCTGACCTTCTGTTTTGTTATTTTAGTACCTTTAGTAATCATAATTTTAATATAAATGATTCTGTTTTGTAATTCATTCAGCTGGTGTTTATATCTTTTGTGAATTTAATCATTTATAAAATAAACATTTTGATTTTTCTAGAAATTCTTCATTTTTATATCTTTACATTCAATTACTGTAGTTGTGAAGTTATTACTCTTATAATGCCAAATATATTTGAGTTACTATTTTTAATAGTTCTTACATATTTTCTTATGCTTTTTATTTTTGTTTTGCTTATGTGTACATAGTTGAGAGGAAATTTTCATGTGAATATTTGAACCTGAAAAGGAAAAAGAGCATTGTTAATTTTCTGGAGTAGACTCTCAGTCAATTGAGAGTTGCTGCTTTTGGTGCTAGGAACCAAATTCGGGTCCTCTGCATGATAAAATCTATAAATTAGACTTGTGATATCTTCATCCCTCTTTTGTACTTTCAATTTACACAGATTTTTCACATTATTTTGTTTATTAATTATGTTATAATTTACATTTTAAATAATATCCCCTGCCTGGTTACTCCTTCATAACCCCCAGATTACTCCCCTCTTATCTTTCTCTCTTTCCTTTATGTGGGTGCTCACCCCACTCACACATTTCTGCCACTCAAGCATCCCCCTATGCTGGGGTAACAAGTCTCCACTGGACTAAGCTCCTTCCCTCCCATTGCCCTGGCCAAACTCTGCTACATATGCTTCTGCTGCCATGGGTAAATCCTTGTATACTCTCTGGTTAGAGATTTAGTCTGGGAGCTCTGGGTCTGGTTGGTTGATGTTGTTTTTCCTATGGAGTTACAATCCCCTTTAGCTGCTCCAGTCTTTTTCTAACTTTGTCTATGGGGTTCCCTGGGCTCAGTCTGATGGTTTCATTTGAGTATCTGCATCTGTATTGGTCTGGTGCTTGTAGAACCTCTGAAAGAAGAGCCATACCAGGTTCTTGTCAGCAAGAGCTTCTGGACATCAGCAATAGTGTTAGAGTTTGTTGTCTGCAGATGAAATGGATCCCTAGATTGAGAAGTCTCTGCATGGCCTTTCCTTCAGTCTCTGCTTCGTTTTTGTCTCTGTGTTTCCTTTGGACACTAACATTTCTGGGTTAATAATATTTAGATGAGTGGGTGGTTCCATATCTCAACTGGGTGTCATGTCTCTCAACCGGAGTTGCTCTCTACAGGCTGTATCTCCCCTTTGGATATTTCAGAGAAAGTCATCTCTATTGGGACCAGGGAGCCTCTTGCTTACTGGCATCTGGAACTTCCTAGTAATTATTCACATTTCCATATTACCCACTAACACATTTCTTTTTTATTGGATATTTTTTGTATTTAAATTTCAAACATTATCCCTTTTTTCAGTTACACCTCTCCAGTCTTCGTTCCTTATGCTTCTGTGAGGATGCTCCCCCACCTATGCACCCACTCCCACCTCATTGCCCTCAAAATTCTTCACAGAACAAAGGGCATCTCCTCCTATTGATGCCACATAATGCCATGATCTGCTACATATGTGGCAGGAACCATATGTCCTATTAGGTTAGTGGTTTAGTCCCTGGGAGGTCTGGGAGGTCTGATTCTTTGATATTGTTGTTCCTGTGGGGTTGTAAACCCCTTCAGCTCCTTCAGTCCTTTCTCAAATTCCTACATAGTGGTCCCTGTTCTCAGTCTGATGGTTAGTTGCAAGCATCCTCATTTGTATCTGTAAGACTATAGCAGAGCTGCTCAGACGACATGCAAATCAGACTTCTGTTAGTAAGTACTTCTTGGCATCCCCAATGACTGCATTTGGTGGCTGCATATGAAATGGATTTCAAGGTGGGGCAGTCTCTTGATGCCCTTTCCTTCAGTCTCTGTTCTACTTTTGTCCCTGTGTTTCCATTAGATAGGAACAATTCTGGGTTGAAGTACTGAGAAGAGTGGGTGGACTCATCTACAACCTGGGGGACTTGCTAAACTCTAGATATGATAGCTACAGGATTACTCTCCCCTTTGTTGTGCATTTCAGCTAATCTCATCCCTGTGGGTCTTGGGAGTCTCTTACTTTTCTGGCATCTAGGACTTGCTGGACACTCCCCTCAGTTCCTCATTCCCCACTGGTAAATGCCTCTGTTTAAATTCCTGACCATCTGTATATCATTCATGTCTCCTCTTATACCAGATCCTGCTCATCCTTTTCTTACTCCCTCCTTTCTTCCTCCAAAGTCCCTCCCAACCTACACTTCTAGTGCATATTTTGTTCTCTTTTCTAAGAAGAACTGGATAATCCACACTTTGTTCTTTCTTTTACAATGAGCTTCATATGATCTGTGAATTGTATATCGAGTATTACAAGCACTTGAGCTAATATCCACTTATCAGTTAGTGCATAATATGTGTGCTGTTCTATTACTTGGTATGTCACTCAGGAATGTATTTCCTAGTTCCATCCATTTGCCTCAAAGTTTTGTGAAGTCATTGTTTTTAATGGCTGAGTAGCACTCCATTGTGTAAATGTACCACAAATTCTGTAATCATTTCACTGTTAATGAGCATCTAGGTCCTTTACAGCTTTATTTTTGTTTTCTTTATTTCTCCCTTGACCACGTTATTGAGTTAAGCACTGTTCAGCTTCCGTATTTCTATGTGATTTCTATTATTTTGTTGTTATTGAAGACCAGCCTTAGTACATGGTGAACAATAGGATGCACTGAAATATTTTAATCTTGTTTCTATTGAGGCCTGTTGTGTGACCAATTATATCATAAATTTTAAAGAAGGTGCTGTGATGTGCTGAGAGAAATGTATATTCTTTTGTTTTATGATGAAATGTTCTATAGATGCCTGTTAAGTTCATTTGGTTCATAACTTCTGTTAGTTTCACTGTGTATTTTTTTAGATTCTGTTACCATCATCTCTCTATTGATGAGAGTGTGGTATTGAGTTTCCCTACTATTATTGTATGTGGTGAGATATATGCTATGAACTTTAATAAATTATCTTTCATGATTTGGGTCCCTTTGCATTTAAAGCATAGATTTTCAGGGTTAGGATTTCATCTTGACAGATTTTTTCTCTGATGAGTATGAAATGTTCTTCCTTATCCTTTTTGATAAATTTTTGTCTGAAAATCAGTTTTATTCAATATTAGAAATGCTATACCAGCTTGTTTCTTGGAACCATTTAATTGGAAAAAATTTCCCAGCATTTTATTCTGAAGTAATGTCTGTCTTTGTTGCTGAAGATGACTTCTTAAAATGCAACAAAATAATGGATCCGGTTTACTTATCCAATTTGTTAGTCTATGTCTTTTTATTGTAAAATTGAGACCATTGATATTAAAAAATGTTAAATAGTGATTGTTGTTTCCTGTTATTTCTGTTGTTAGAGGTAGAATTATGTTTGTGTAGTTTTCTTCTTTTGGGTTAGTTAGAAGAAAATTATTTTTCTTGTTTTAGACTGTAGTTTCTCTCCTTGTATTTGAGTTTTTCATCTATTGTTTTTTATAGAGCTGGATTTGTGAAAAGATATTTTGTAAATTAATTTTTCATGGAATATCTTATTTTTCTCTCTTTATGGTAGTTGAGATTTTGCTGGATATAATAGTCTGGACTGGCATTTGTATTTTCTTAAGGTATGTATGACATCTGTCCAAGATCTTCTAGCTTTCATAGTCTATTTTAAGAAGTCTGGTTTAAGTCTGATAGATCTGTCATTACATGTTACTTGACCTTATTTTCTTATTGCTTTTAATATTCTTTCTTTGTTTTGTGCTATTTTTGTTTGTTTGTTTGTTTGTTTTTTGACTACTATGTGATTAGAGGAATTTCTTTTCTGATCCAATCTATTTGTAGTTCTGTAGGCTTTTTCATGTTTGTTGACATTTCTTTCTTTATGTTAGGAAAGTTTTCTTATAATTTTGTGGAAGATATTTACTGAACCTTAAGCAGGGAATCTTTGCTCTCTTCTGCACCTTAGGTTTCATCTTCTCATTGTGTCCTAGATTTCCTGGCTGTTTTGGGTTAATAGCTTTTTTCTTTTTGCATTTTTGACTATATTATCGATGTTTTCTATGGTGTCTTCTGCACCTGAGATTGTGTCTTCTATTTCTTGTTTGGTTGTTGATGCTTGTTTCTATGACTCCTTATCTCTTTTCTACAGTTTCTATATCCAGGGTTGTGACTTTTTGTGATTCTTTCATTGTTTCTATTTTAATTTTTAGATCCTAGAATGTTTTGTTCAATTCTTTCACCTGTTTAGTTGTGTTTTCCTGTATTTCTTTAAGGGAGTTATTAATGTCCTGCTTAAAGTCCTCTGCCATTAACATGAGGCATAATTTTAAATCCAAATCTTAGTTTCTCTGTGTTGTGATATCCACTTCTTGCTCTGGTAAGTGAACTAGGTTCTGATGTTAACAGGCTGTCTTTGTTTCTGTTGCTTAGGTTCTTGAGCTTGCCTCTTGCCATCTTATTATCTGTGATGTTAATTGTTATCACTGTCTCTGATTAAAGTTTGTCTTTCCTATGGGCTTATGAGCTCACTTTAGGCATGTTTTGTGTCATTATGTCATTATGGGACTACTCTAACTCTGGGATCAGATGAAGACTGGAAGATGTTTATTGTTTGTTTGTTTAGATTTGTTTGTTTTGACTTTTATACTTTTAATTTTTAAAATTTCTTTTTGTATTTTTCAGAGGCTATATATTTGTAATTAATAATTATTTTCATAGATTATATTTATTAACCAGTTTTATATCTCTCTTGAAGTTCATCACTTATATATTCAACTTTTGATTTTTTAGAATGTTGTTCACTTTCATAACTTTATATTTAAACACTGCAGAAATATGAGGCTTTTTTTTTTTTTTTTGCTTATTGATCCTTATATTACTTGTGTTATACTCTTCGGGTGTCTGTGTTGCTCTTTGGTCACTGGTTATAATGCAGGTTTTCTGATTTCATCTTAGTAACTATCCTTTGCTTAAGAGTTCAGTCCCTAATACTACTCGACAATAAATCAAGACATTAACAATGACACAGAAACAAAATAAATATATTCAAAACCAAATAAAAGCCATTACATCACTAATAATGATGGAAAAGAGACAAATTATAGGAAATAACTATGAGATTAAAATTATAAATGCAAATCAAACAATAATAGAATGGAGGGTGACAAATGACAAAATGAAAAAGGATAAATTAAAAAATGAGAAAAGGAATTTTAAAAAGTACTTTCTGCTTTTCAACTGAACCTTAGTTCAGTTCCTAACATCCAGTTTGTTCTGCCTGCTATAGATTCAGCAAACCACATGTAGTTTTCTGACATCAGTCATGACCTGCATACAGGTGGCATAAAGTTAAATAAAGAAGTAAGAGCATACATATAACTAATGATAATTAAATATTATGTAAATTATTTCAAAAAGGACCAAGTAAGAGATTCCAAAAAAAAAAAAAAAAAAAAAAAAAAAAAAAAACAGAAAGAAAATCAAGATCCGCCAGTGGAGATACAGGGACACAGGCCAGGTGAGAAGGCTTTCTGAGTAGCTGGGGAGCAGAGAGATCTCTGCCGAGCTTACAGAAAGTGTCCACCCCCCAGCTTGGTTCAGGGAACCAGGAACCCTGCATTAAGATGTCTGTTTCCAGCCAGCAGCACTTGGGTGCAGAACAGGCACTCAGGCCATCTGCAAGCTGGAACTGCAGAGAACAAGTGACACAGGTCTGGTGAGAAGACATTCTGGGTATCCAGGGAACAGAATGGTCTCTGTTGAGTGCACAGAAAGTGTGCCCCTAACAACCTGGCCCCTGCTTGATTCAGGGAAGCAGGAACACTGCTTTGGGCTGTCTGCTATCAGCCTGCAGCCTGTGCATACAGAATAGACACTCAAGACATCTGCCACCAGGATAAAACGGAGACCCAGGACACAAGCCAGGTACAAGGGAGAGGCAAGAAACAATAACTGACAACAAGACTGCTTATAAACACAGACAACAAGCTGGCATGGGGAAAGCAAAGGAACATACCCTAGGGAAACCAAAACAACCTAGCAACACAAGAGCCCAGCTCTCTGATCACAGCAAACAGTGGAATGCCAAACACTCCAGAAAAAGAAGAGTCAGACCCAAAATCATACCTCAAAATGATGATAAAGATCCTTAAACAAGATCAGGAGGAAAAGCATACAGAATTAGAAGCTTTTACAGAGAAAACAAGAAAAACACTCAAAGAATTCAAAGAATTAAAGGAAAGCAGAATGAAAGAGATAAAGGAATGAAAGAGGAATTTACAACCAAAATGGACACAATAAAGAAAAGACTGAAAGAGACAAGCTTAGACATTAAAAAAAAAAAAAAAAAAGAAAAAAAAAATCAGGAGTCATGGATGCAAGCATTTCCAACAGACTACAAGAGAAGAAGAAATAATCTCAGGGGCTGAAGACAATATTGAAAATATAGACAAAACAGTCAGAGAAGATGCAAAAACTAAAAATCTCCTAACACAAAATATCCAGAAGATACACGACACAATGAGAAGACCAAACCTAAGGATAATAGGAATAGAAAAGGCGAAGAATATCAACTAAGAGGCACAGTAAATATCATCAACAAAATCGTAGAAGAAAACTTTCCTACCCTTAAGAATGAGATGACAAAAATTTATTTGTATATATTTATGCAAAAATGTTTGATTTTTTTTCTTTTATCTTTGTTTTTAAAAATAAAGTTTAAAAAAAGAAACAAAACACAAAAGAGAGAGAGAGAGAGAGAGAGAGAGAGAGAGAGAGAGAGAAGAATGAGATGACCATGAGCATAAAACTAGCCTACAGAACTCCAAATAGGTTGGACCAGAAAAGAAATTCCTCCCAAAACATAATAGTCAAAACGCCAAGTGCCCAAAGCAAAGAGAGAATACTGAAAACAGTAAGGGAAAAAGGTTATGTAACTTATAAAGGCAGACCAATCAGAATCATACCCGATATCTCAACAGAGACTATGAAAGCTAGAAGATCCTGAACAGACATCATGCAGACCCTAAGAGAGCACAAGTGTCAGCCCAAGTTGCTATACCCAGCAAAACTCTCAATTACCATCGATGGAGAGACTAAGATATTCCAACACAAAACTGAATTTACACAATATCTGAACAAACCCAGAACTACAATGAACTATAGGTGAAAAACCCAATACAACAAGGGGAACTACATCCTAGTATAAACAAGAAAACTCCTAAGCAGGAAACCCAAAAGAAGAAAGACACACAAGCATAATTCTACCTCTAAAAGCAAAAATAGCAGGAAACTGCAACCACTATTCCTTAATATCTGTTAACATACATGGATTTAATTTCCACATAAAAAGATATAGGCTATCAGACTGGATACATAAACAAAACCCAGTATTTTTCTGGATACAGGAAACTCATCTCAGAGACAAAGACAGACACTATCTCGAAGCATAAGGATGGGAAAAACCCTTCCAAGAAAATGGCCCCAGGAAGCAAGCTGGAGTGGCTATTCTATTATCAAATAAAGTAGATTTTCAACTAAAAGTTATCAAAAAAATAAGGAAGGACACTTTTTACTCATTACAGGGGAAATTTGTCAGGAGGAACTTTCAGTCCTTAACATACATGATCTGTAGGGAGCCCTTTGTGCCACACCCAAACATGGCGCCAGCTTCCCGCCGAGAACTCAGCAGAGCTGTTGCCCAGCCAAGAGACTTAATGCGCATGCGCCACATATGTCATAGCCCGCTCTCAGGGCATACTATTGAGTTACTGGAGGGTGCACCAATCAGGTAGCAACACGAGTCTCCTAGGCATATATAGCAGTGCATTTCTCCCCTACAGGGGGGAGAGGAAGATAGTGGAGAGATTGCGGGAGACCCCACGTGGAGGGATGGTGGAGAGGTACCACGTGGAGAGAGACCTGATAGGAGAGATTGCAGGAGATCCCACGTGGACAGAGACTGGACAGAGAGATCGCACGTGGGGGACTGCGCGTGAGAGGTCGCCTAGAGAGTAGAACCCAGTAGGGAGTCCCCAGCTCAGAGAGAAGTTTCCTGCTCAAGAAGCCCCCTGCTCAAAGTGCTGTACAATAAAGATAATTCGCAGAAGAATCTGTTTGTTGCATGCGTGTTCCTAGCGGCGGGAAGCGTGGGAGCGTGACAAGTGGTGCCAAAAATCCCGGGAGTGCCAAGGGTAATCTTCAGGCCGCTGAACTAGATTCAAAACTGCAGAAGAAGTTAAGAGGTAAGTTCTGAGAGACATGTCACTCTTTTGTTTTTACGGGGTGCCAAAAGAACATGCCAAAAACTTAGGCATGTGTCTTCTTGGATTTTCTCCGGCAGTAGAAGGAGTATTGCTTGCATTTGTGGTAATTGTTATAACATTACTGTTGTGGAAGTTATCTAGACGGAAAGTTAGCAGGCATCACCTAGAGAGTGGGTGAGAAACAGAACGTGATAAAGAAAAGGACAAGAAAGATAGTCTCCGAGAGACATGTTCAAAACAAGTCAGAAACGGAGAGATGCCAGAAAGAATTAAAGGAGATAGTCTCCGAGAGACATGTTCATAACAAGTCAGAAACGGAGAGATGCCAGAAAGAATTAAAGGAGATAATCTCTGAGAGACATGTTCAAAACAAGTCAGAATCGGAGAGGTCCCAGCGGAAGAACCGCCAGGAAAAGAGAGGACTGCGCCAGAGTCCAATTCTTTGTATCCGCTAAAGGAACAAATGGCGGAACCGCGGGAAATCGATAGGATTGCGTCCAGGGAAACAGAGTACAAGTTTCCCAGAGTGAATGCCTTGTATCCATTAAAGGAACAAAAGGCCCCAGAGCTGGCAGAAAAAGGATTACAAACTGAATTTCAATTTGATGAAATTTTAGAAAAACAAGAGACAAAAGAATGTGAGGCAGAGTGGTTTCAGCCCGGACAGAGGACTCCTGTAACACAACCGGAATCTCTTTAAGCAGCTGCCGTCTCTGCTCTTCCACTTTACCTAGAGAAGAAGTGCAAGTTCTTTTGTACCCCGGAGACACGCCATACCATCAGGCAAATGTTTCCCATGTTCGAGGATGATCACCCGAACACAACCAAGTTAAAGAGTTGGCAGAGTCAGTCCTAACTTATAGAGTTACTGCTAATTATACAAAAAACCTGGATAGGCTAATGCCACCTGGATTGCCAGTCGCTGGCCTATTTCCCAGCCAAAGGGTAATTTGTTTATTCCAGCCCAACCTAAGTGGTCACCATTCTGTACAAGAAGAGATTTAGCCCTGTATCCTTGGATTGGCTGTCAATCTCGGGGTGTATGTTGGGCAGTTAAGGGCCCTGAAATATATAGGGCAACCAGCTCCCCAGTAGTCTGGGAGCAGGAGAAACCCCGCGGAGAGCCACTCCAGGTTCCATGGGATTGGACCTCCATGCCGCCACCCGAATTGTCCTGACCCCACAAATGGGAGTTCAGCCTATCCCTTGTGACTTTAATGGGCCATTACCGGCTATAATACAATAGGGCTGCTTTTGGGATGGTTATCTACCATCCTTAAAGATTTGGTAGTACACCCTGGGGTAATTGATCAAAATTATAAAAGCCAACTAAAGATCATGTGCTCCTCCCCTAGGGGTTTGTTTCCCATCTCAATTGCTCATCCTCCCCAATTGTCCTGCCCAATTTGCATCAAACTGGGCAAGAAGGGAGAACAAAGGGAGAAGAGGGAACAAGGCTTCAGTTCTTCAGGAACTGACTTAACATATCTATTAGTAGATTTAAATACTCGACCAACCTAAATTTGGAGATTAAAAGAAAACTTTTTAAAGGACTTTTGGACTCTGGGGCTAACAAAAGCATCTTATCTACTAGGTGGTGGCCTGCTAAGTGGCCAGTTAATCAATCTTCCCATTTTTTGCAAGGCCTTGGCTATGAAGCCAGTCCTGCTATTAGTTCTAAATTATTAAAATGGAAAGCCCCTGAGGGACAGAAAGGAACTTTTACACCGTATGTCCTTACACTACCTGTTAATCTATGGGGAAGAGACATTTTAACAGAACTAGGTCTTAAACTTATGGACAATTATTCCCTGCCTACACAAGAGATAATGACTAATATGAGGTATATCCCCAAAAGAGGCATTGGCAAATGGATGTCACCCATGTTCCCTCCTTCGGAAAATTAAAATATGTACATGTGTCCATTGATACTTGCTCAGGAGTTATCTTTGCTTCTCCTTTATCAGGAGAAAAGGCTTCTCATGTTATTACTCATTGTCTTGAAGAGTGGAGTGCATGGGGCATTCCTATAGTGTTAAAAACAGACATTGGTCCTGAATATACCACAGCAAAATTGCTTGAATTTTGCCATCACATGGGAGTTTCACTCCTGACAGGATTGCCTTATAATCCTTAGTGTCAAGGCATCATTGAACGTGCTCATCGAACCCTAAAGGTTTATTTAAACAAACAAAGACGGGGAATTAAAGAGGTACCCCCTACGCCTAAAATGGCCATTTCTACTATACTTCTTACCTTAAATTTTTTAAATTTGGATGCTCATGGCCATTCAGCTGCCGAGCGCCATGGACAATGGCCTGTGCCACCCTAAGAGCTAGTGAAATGGAAAGATGTCCTCACTGATAATTGGAAAGGCCCGGATCTTATCTTAATACAATCCAGGGGAGCTATTTGTGTTTTTCCACAGGAAAAAAAAAGCCCGATTTGGATCCCAGAACGTCTAACACGTCGAGTGCTACCCGGTGTTTCCAAAACCAATTCCAGTGGAACATGATGCTACAGTCTTCCCTAAGTTTTTCACCACCAATATCAACTTGGGTGGGGGTGGGACTCTTTGGAGCAATTCTTTGCTGTGGACTTGTGTTGCTTCTCTGGCTGGTTTGTAAGCTCAAGGCCCAAACAAAAAGAGACAAGGTGGTTATTGCCCAAGCGCTTGTCGCTCTAGAACATAGAGCATCAGCCGATATCTGGTTGTCTATGCTTAAGCAGTAGGTCGCTGGCCAGACAGCTCTTGCACTCCAAGAACTTCGGTTCATTGCACAGGATTAGAGTGTCTGGTTTGAGCAGCCCATGAGGGATGCCGAGCAAAGCATTGCACTGAGAGCCCCTTGTCGCGGGGTATATCTGGGAGGTATGTCATTTTGCATGAGGGTTACCTGCCCCAGTGTCCCTCCCTCAGAAAAATGGCAGAGTGACAGGTCAAGAGTACTACGGGCTACAAAAAGTCTAGTGGTTACTCCTGTACATGGTCTTTATACACCTTAATGAGGCTTTGACTTCTATCTCTGCCCTCCTAATATGGGTGTCCTACTTTGCTTAAAGAATAAAAGATAGGAGGAGATGTGGGGCACTGCCTGCACATTCTCCATTACAAGATGGCGCTGACAGCCGGCTGTACTTAGCAGTAAACAAGTCATGTGCACACATGCTGGGTAACTTTCCACTCCTTGAGCTCTGCCTCTCCCATGGCATCATAGGGCCTAATGAGTTTCAACCAATCAGGGGGCTCCACATCCAAGGTGAGGACAGATTCCTATGTAAAGGGATGGGCTACATAGTTTGGGGTGATGACAGCCCTACTCCTGATGCTTTGGAACCAGAGAGTCATAGGAGAGGCGAGATGGGCAATTCTGTTGGTGTTTCGAAAACCGATGCCCTTTTGCCTTAATGCAAAACGATTTCCTTGTTTGTTGGTCACCATTGTAACCTTTGATGTACTGTACTTGCCCTTAGACACAGAGATAGCAGGGTTAGAGCGATTGGAACTCTGGCCTTATCAAGTAATTTTGGCATGCTTTTGTGCAGAGAGACTGTGTTTCTGCTCTAGATGGTGTACAAACTCCATACTCAACAATAATGTGACAATGTGGTCATATCACAAGCTCTTGCTGCACTCGAAATAGGCACCTCTCTCTCTGTTTGGCTTAAAGGTCCAACAAGAGCCTGATGGTTGATTGGCCATGTTTTTATTTAAGAAAGTAGGGGGAGATGTAGGGAGCCGTTTGTGCCACACCCAAACATGGCGCCAGCTTCCCGCCGAGAACTCAGCAAACAGAGCTGTTGCCCAGCCAAGAGACTTAATGCGCATGCGCCACATATGTCATAGCCCGCTCTCGGGGCATACTATTGAGTTACTGGAGGGCGCGCCAATCAGGTAGCAACACGAGTCTCCTAGGCATATATAGCAGTGCATTTCTCCCCCACAGGGGGGAGAGAAAGATAGTGGAGAGATTGCGGGAGACCCCACATGGAGGGATGGTGGAGAGGTACCACGTGGAGAGAGACCCGATAGGAGAGATTGCAGGAGATCCCACGTGGACAGAGACTGGACAGAGAGATCGCACGTGGGGGACTGCGCGTGAGAGGTCGCCTAGAGAGTAGAACCCAGTAGGGAGTCCCCAGCTCAGAGAGAAGTTTCCTGCTCAAGAAGCCCCCTGCTCAAAGTGCTGTACAATAAAGGTAATTCGCAGAAGAATCTGTTTGTTTGTTGCACGCCTGTTCCTAGCGGCGGGAAGCGTGGGCGCGTGACACATGATCCAAATACAAAAGTACCCATATTCATAAAAGAAACCCTACTAAAGCTCAAAATATACATTGTGCCCCACACAATAATAGTGGGAGACATCAACACCCCACTCTCATTAATAGACAGATCGTAGAAACAGAAACTGAACAAAGACACAGTAAAATTGACAGAAGTTATGAACCAACTGGAACTAATAAATATCTACAGAACATATAACCCTAAAACAAAAGAATACAATTTCTTCTCATCATCTCACATCACCTTCTCTAAAATTGACAAGATAATCTGTCACAAAACAAGCCTCAATACATATAAGAAGATTGAAATACTCCCATGCAATCTTTCAGATCACTATGGTCTAAGGATGGTCTTTAATAACAAAACACACACACACACACACACACACACACACACACACACACACACACCCAATATACACATGCAAACTAATCAATAATCTATTAAACTATAGCATGGCCAAAGAAGAAATAAAGAAAGAAATTAAAGATATTTTAGAATATAATGAAAATTAAAGCACAATGTACCCAAACCTATGGGATGCAATGAAAGCAGTACTGAGAAGAAAATCTCTGAGTGCTTCCAAAAATAAACTGAAAAGAGCAAACACTAGCAACTTGACAGCACAGCTGAAAGCTCTAGAACAAAAGGAAACAGATACACCCAAGAAGAATAGATGCCTAGAAATAATCAAACTCAGAGTGGAGAATGGCCAAACAGAAATAAAAAAAAAATCAAAGAATCAACAAAGACAAAAACTGGTTCTTTGAGTAAATTAACAAGATTGATAAACCTGTATCCAGACTAACAAGAGGGCAAAGAGAAAGTCCCAAATTAATAAGATCAGAAAGGACAGTGGAGACATAACAACTGAAACTGAGGAAATTCAAGAAATCATTAAGTCTAATTACAACAGCATATACTCAAGTAAGCTGGAAAATCTGGAGGAAATGGAAGAAGTCCTAGACAGATACCAGATATTAAGTTAAACCAGGACCAGGTAACCCATCTAAATAATTCCATAACACGTAAAGAAATGGAAGCAGACATCAAAAGCCTCCCAATCAAAAAAAGCTCATGTCCAGATGGGTTCAATGCAAAATTCTATCAGACATTTATTGATGACCTAATACCAATACTCTCCAAACCATTCCACACAATGGAATCAAATGGAACTCTACCGAACTCGTTCTTTGAGGCCACAATAACCCTCATTATTAAACCACACATAGAACCTACAAGGAAAGAGAATTTTAGACCCATCTCCCTTATGAAAATTGATCCAAAATATTCAACAAAATACTTTCAAAGCGATTCCATGAACACATCAAAACAATCATTCACTGTGATAATGAAGGCTTCATCTCTTGGCTTCAGGGATGGTATAATATACAGAAATCCATCAATGTAATAAATGTATCAATGTAATAAATAAACATAAACATAATAAATGTAATAAATCCATCAATGTAATAAATCAATGTAATAAATAAATATAAACAAACTCAAAGAAAAAGAATATGATAATCTCACTAGATGCTGAGAAAGAATTGATAAAATTCAGCACTACTTCATGTTAAAAGTCTTGGAAAGAACAGGAATCCAACTTCCATACCTAAACATAATAAAAGTAATATACAGCAAACCAACAGCCAACATCAAGATTAACAGTGAGATTCTTGAAGAAATCCCACTAAAATCAGGGACTAGACAAAGCTGCTCACTCTCCCCCTACCTATTCTACATAGTACTGGAAGTCCTGGCCAGAGCAATTAGAAAGCAACAGGAAATCAATGGGACAAAAATTGGAAAAGAAGATGTAAAAATATAACTGTTTGCAGATGATAAGATAGTGTGTATAAGTGACCACAAAAATTGCACCAGAGAACTTCTACAGCTGATATACAAGTTTAGGAGAGTATCTGGATATAAAATTGACTCAAACAAATCAGTAGCCTTCCTCTAATCAAAGGACAAATCAAAACAATCCTGATATTCCACCTCACACCAGTCAGATTGAACAAGATCCAAAACTCAGATGACAGCAGATGCTGGTGAGGATGTGGAGGAAGAGGAACACTTCTCCACTGTTGGTGGGGTTGTAAACTTGTACAAACACTCTGGAAATCAGTCTGGTGATTCCTCAGAAAATTGGACATAGTACTACCTGAAGACCTGGTTATTTCACTTCTGGCCATATACCCCAGAGAAGCTCCAACATACAACAAAGACACATGCACCACAATGTTCATAGCAGCCCTATCTATAATAGCCAGAAGATGAAAGAACCCAGATATCCTTCAGTAGTTGAATGGATACAAAAATTGTGGTATATTTTCACAATGGTGTACTACTCAGCTATCAGAAACAATGACTTCTGAAATTCTTAAGAAAATGGATGCATCTAAAGAATATCATCCTGAGTAAGCTAACGCAGTCACAAAAGAACCGACATGATATGCAGTCACTGATAATTGGATACTAACCCCAGAAAGCTCCGAACACCCCAGAAACAACTTACAGACTATATGAAATTCAAGAAAAACAAAGGCCAAAAAAAGAAAATGAAAAAGCATTATGCTTAATTTTTCCACACCCAAAAACTTTTGACTCTTTCCAGGTTACATCTTGTTTCACATGTACTTTATGTTCATTGTAACTTGTAAGATTTTAATGGATACTATCCATTCTTTAAAATAATCAAGTACTGACAAAAAAATGTATTCCTATAATTTCATGCAAAAACGCTTATAATCTGTACATTTATCTTTGTTTTCAAAATAAAGTTGTTCAATTTAAAAAAATTAATTGTGAAAACAGCTTTGAATCATTAAAATGTATTCTATACAGTATACCATATTTATTAAAACATCTATGTTTGTTATAATACCTATAACTATTTTCCAAATAATAAATCTATTCAGGATTTCTATAAGTTTAATACAAATATACAACAATCACATTCACATGAATGCAAACTTACATACATACGTGTTTATGTATATATGTATATATGAAATATATGCATAAACATATATATATAACATGCTTAAAACATATATAATTTTATTTTCATATTTTTTATCTTTATATACATATGATAAAGAAAATGACTTTTGAAATGCTGTACTTTTTATTTTCAGACAGAATTGATTCTCCCACATTCCATGCTATAGAAATATATGTGCTATAATATGTGCACAAATATTCCTAATAAAAAACACACCAATATTTTATGTTTACCTGAGATTTGAGGCTATAAATTCCTGGCAGAGCAATTAATGCAATGTATAGTTTTTCTGATAAAACACTATATTCTGTATATAGGAAGAGTAAGTCACATGTTTTTATTGATCTTCACTGGGAATTTTTTTAGAAAGTGATACTTCAGAAGACTGAAGAAAAGAAGATGTTCTATAATTTTAAGACAACTGTTTTAAGACTTGCTCCAAGAGGAGGAATAAGGCAGAGGGGAAAAGAGCAAACTTGTTTTTAATTTATGAATTCATGTGATGTCTTTGTTCTCATTTGTTCATTCATTGATTTGTTCATCTGCTGATTTATTTATTTGGCCTCTAATGAATTCCAGGTTTTCCTCAAACTCATTAGAACCTAGAATGTTATTGAACTCCACATCCTTCTTGTTCTCAAATGCTGGGGTCATATACCATCAAGTCTGAGACTAAGAATATGTTTACAAAGATATTTTAGAATGATTAAAATATTAAAGTAGAATTTATAGAACATGTGTTAAGAAAAGAATTTGTATATTTCTTTGTTATTATAATGATAAAAAATCTAAACTTTTAGATTTCTGAACAAAAGTTTGATGGGTGATGACAAATGATTAGAATGTATAAGAAATTATGGGTTTTTTTTTAACACGGAATAATTGTGTAGTACTTGTGATAATAATAGATGCCTCATTTATATTTTGACTAATTTAGTTTTTAACTGATATTTTTGAATAGAATGGCATCATTCAATACAGACAAAATATAGAACAGTGTATAGTAAATTGAAAATAGTAAAGACCAATTGCAAAGCTATTATGATTACATAGTCTCTACTTACATTAAAAATAGTAAGATAGGCAGGTAGGTCAATGGAACAGAATTGAAAACCAAGAAATTAACCATCACACATATGGTAACTTGATCTTTGACAAAGAGCTAAAAACATTCAGTGGAAAAATGACAGCCTCTTCCACAAACTGTGTTGGTTCAACTGGCAGTCAGAATGCAGAAGAATGCAAGTTGATCCTTTCTTATCTCCTTGTACAAAGCTCAAGTGCAAGTGGATCATCGATATTCACATAAAAACAGGTACAGTGAAACTATTAGAAAAGAAAGTAAGGGAAAGTGTAGAGCACATAGGCACAGGGGAAATTTTCCTGAATAGAACACCTATGGCCTATGCTTTAAGATCAAGAACCAATAAATGGGACCTCATGAAATTTCAAACTTCTTGAAAGGCTAAGTACACTGTTAAGAAAACAAAATGGCAGCCAACATACTGGGGAAGGATTTTTACCAATCTTACATCTGATAGAAGTCGAATACCCAATATATACAAAGAACTCAAGAAGTTAGAGTACAGAAAATCAAATAATCCTATTAAAAATGGGGCACAGAGCTAAACAAATAATTCTCAACCGAGCAGTATGGAATGGATTAGAAGTGCCTAAAGAAATGTTAAAAATCCCTAGTCATCATGGAAATGCAAATAAAAACAACCTAGAGATTCCACCTCACACCTGTCAAATGGCTTATATCAAAAACTCAGAAGGCAGCAAATGCTGTCAAAGATGCAGGGAAAGAGGAACACTCCTCCACTGTTGTTGGGGTTATAAGCCAGTGCAACCACTCTGGAAATCAGTCTGGTGGTTCTTCAGAAAATTGAACATAGTACTAACTCAAGACCCAGTTATTCCACTTATGGGCATATACCCCAAAGATGCTCCAACATGTAGTAAGGACACATGCCTCACCATGTTCATAGCAGCCTTATTTATAATAGCCAGAAGCTGGAAAGGACCCAGATGTCTTTAAGTAGATGAATGGATACAAAAATTGTTGTACATTTACAAAATGGAGTACTACTCAACTATCAGAAACAATTACTTTACAAAATTTATATGTAATTAGATGGAACTAGAGACTATCATCCTGAGTGAGGTAACCCAGTCACAAAGGAACACACATGATATGCAGTTATTGATGATTGAATATTAGCCCCAGAAAGCTCTGATTACTCAAGAAATAACTCACAGACCTTATGACGCTCAAAAAGAAGGAAGTCCAAAATGTAGAAGCCTCAGTCTTTCTTAGAAAAATAAAGTGAAAAAGAAAAAATAAAACATTGTGTATTCATCATATATTATTATGTAACAAATTTTGTGAGCTGTAATAATATTTTATAGAGTAAATAAATTAATAAAATAGGAAAAAAAGAAATACTGAGTTTTGTATGCCAATTTTATATTTTAAAATTTACTGTATTCTCATAGTAGCTATAACATTATTTTGGTTGAATATTGTTTTATGTTTACAATAATGTCATAATCAAAAAAATAGGATAATACATATCCAACTCTTAAAAGTACTTTCACCTGAGGGGAATAGTTTTTTTTTGTTTGTTTGTTTGTTTGTTTGTTTTAATATAAGTACTTTTGTTTTTGAATAAAAATATTTAAAGAGATACTTAGATGAGATCAAACAATAATTTGCTTATAATAAGCGTGACTATTGAGATTTATTAATTAAAATTTCTTCTTTATTTTTACACTTCAGATTTTATTCCCTTCCTGTTCCACTCTCTTACAGTTCCACATCTCATATTTCCCTCTCTCCCTCCTGTATCCTTCAAATATCCCTACCATACTCACTTCCCCAGATCTCTAAACTCCCTATGGCCTCCAGTCTTTTGATGGTTAGGTGTATCTTCACTTACTAAACCTAGACCTCTGCTGTATTTGTGTTGGTGACCTCTTATCAGCTGGTGTATGCTGCCTGGTTGGAGATCCAGTGTCTGAGAGATCTCAAGGATCCAGGTTAATTTAGACTGCTGTTCCCCCTTACTAGGTCACAATCAGCGCTCCTCAGCTTTCTCCAGATTTTCACTTAATTCAACCACAGACATAAGCAGTTTCTTTTTATTGCTTGAGTGTAAATATCTGCATATGACTATTTCAGCTGCTTGTTGGGTCTTTTGGAGGGCAGTCCTATAAAGCATTTTTTCAATAAGTGGCCGATGTCAAATGGAAATGTCTCTGGCTTTTTTTAGAATACCCCAGTTTACTTATGTTTATATTGTTTTTTCCCAATAAACATCTAAAAACCTGTCTGGCTTCAGAAAGATATAGTAGCATAAGCATTATGACTGCCACAGGGAAATGGGTAAATCCATTTAGTTAGTATTAGAAGAGTAATACAGCTCCATTTTCTTTTGTTAAGGACACAGAGTAATAACTTGCATATCTGAGAAATCACATACCTCTGAGTATTATATAAACAAGACAAGCCATAGTACGCTATGTTGAATTTCCCAGGGTTGATACTGCATAATGTGATGCAGCCTGACATTAAAGAGATCAGCTTCTTTGTTTGATGCTGTTTTAAAAACACTGTATAACAAGTCATTATGCAATGTGGGCATTTATCTTCACATTACAGTGACAATGTATTTGTAAATCACTGAGGGAACTGCATTTTATTTGCATTCATTACTTTTGGCAAAACTGTGGCTATATCTTGCGTTTTTATAATTTCTACAGCTTTATTCATGCACCTACAAAAAACAACATTGAAAAAAAAACAGAAAATTTTGTGGATCATAAAGTTGTACATTCAGAAAGAAAACATGTGGTAATTTTATGCTACTGGTTGTCAGTGAAACTACTATTGGGACAGATTCTCAATAGCTCATGCTTAGATATAATAATTTATGCTCTTACTCGATGGAAGAAGCAACTAGGACAAAAATAGAAAAAAAAATCCCTTATTTAGTCATAGTAAAGTTTCTAGACTACGTGTGCTTTGAATGTTACTATGTATCATGCTGAGATATGTAGTGTAGAAATATGACATTAATAGTAAATATTGTATTTTTGGAGTTTTTATCTTTGTAGAAAAAGTCAAGTTAGAAGCAGGAAAGGCATCAAGTATATAGTGTGTCAGAAGCTAGAATGCCACAAGGAAAAGAAAAATCACAGCCACAAACACAAGAATATCTACCTTTGAAAGCAAATTGCTCTCCTCTAGTTGGTAGGGAGAAACTTCACTAAACAGCTGACATTTGGGCAAGAGAGAATCTTGCATTTCTTTAGAAAAGAACACTTAGGCAGCCTTTCAAGTGTGAATGTTCTTAAAGCTTGTGGGAACAGCAAGTGTGTTGCGATCACAGAAACCCACACATGTGACTTTTAAATGCTTTTTTCCTCAAACATTTATTACTCTGAAATTGAAAAAGTTTGGTAGCTATTAAACAAAGAGGCAAATAGGTGAGGTGCCATTATTTAGATAATAAGATTCAAGTATTAATTCATAGCATTTACACACATATAAGTATATTTTCAATTGTTTGGTTGAATCATGCATAAGCATCTCAAATTCAATTTACTAGAAATTAGTATGCATATTGCATGAAAGAAAGTTACTGTGATTATTATTAATGGTTACCTAAGAACATTTGAATTTGAATTCCTATACACACAGCACATGTATATGATTTTTGCCTTCTGTTTGTTTTAGAAAATTATTGGCCTATATGGAGAGTCATATATTTTTTTTTTAGTCTCAGATTTTAGAAACAGCAATAACTGAATTATTCTGCTGTCTGTACAGTATTAAGTGCTATGAAGGTAAAGTTTACAATATAAAATATAAACAATAAACAAAGAATGTCATTACAGTGAAGTACACATACACTATTTTATAATCCTAATAAAACAATAATAAAGATGTAAATTATATTAATTTAAAATGTGTTCAATGCTTTTATATGAACTATTCTACTTATTTTTCAATATGTTTTGATTAAATATTTTCCATGTATTAAATGTTTATCAAATGACATAAAAAAAGACAATATTATCATAAATATTTTGTTCATTGATATTTGAGAATTATGATTTAATAAGGTAAATTAAGGCACATGTTTTGGCTGTACAATTTATAAATATGTTAAAATGATATATGACTATAACATGACATTTTCCTCATGGGTTTCATTTGGATATGAAGATTTTATTTATGTTACAGTGCTATTTGACCATTGCTAATAAAACTGTCACTGTGATTGTGATTTGGTAGCCAGGAGAGGGAACTGAAATATGTCCTTATATATAAAATAAAATTTCTTTGGTACTGAGTCTCTAATCCTCGGTGGACTAATTCTTAGAACAGTGTGTGTTGTAGCTCCAGGATTTCTGATCATCTTTCATTCTTTCCCTAGATATTCAGCTATATTAATAAGAAAATAGTAGGCAATAAAGGCAGAAAATGTACACATATTTAAAGTGATCGTTACACAAAATAAAAATATAAATGTAATACACAAAGCAATACACAACACATATTTCTGTGAGCCGTCAGGTACTTACAAATTTATTTATTGCATCAACCAAATTTATGTCATTGGGGATTCATATTTCCACTTCATCATATTATTCTTAATGTCAACTTTCACCTGACTTGCTGAAAATGACTCTTATTATTGCTGAAAGACTATGAAGGCACATAGCCACATATCAACTGTAAATATGAGTTCTCTCTCTCTCTCTCTCTCTCTCTCTCTCTCTCTCTCTCTCTCTCTCTCTCTCTCTGTGTGTGTGTGTGTGTGTGTGTGTGTGTGTGTGTTGGGTTATAACTTACTGTTTTTTTTTTTTTTTGATTTTCTAAAGAAACTCCTTTCCATCAAAATTGTTCAGCAAAGTCCTCTCATGCTTTATTTGCTACATGTCTTGATAACTGCCTATTTTCAGATAAGAGCAATATTTGTTATTTTAGCACCAATATGTAGCATTTATATGCACTAAATATTGCACTACCTGAGGATTATCTGTACTGGTGCTCAGAATATGACAGGAGAATTGACATACTGAGTACTTAACATTCCAGAAAACTTCAGAAATCAGACATAGACTTGTGTACCCCTCTTTAATGGTTATCCTGACTCAAAGTCCAAGGAATGGGAAAAAGGCAGTGCCTAGAAAACTTTCTTAGTAAGAAGAACACACCATGTTGTGCTTTTCTTAACTGTTATACCCACTTTTGACCAACTGAACTATTTCCACTGTCCATTCTGCATTCTGACTGATGTGCACAGCTGAAATCAACATCATTGAATAGTTTAGAGTAATACAAGTGAGAACCATGAGAACCGAGGTTTCCTTGTTTGCTTTTGTGAAAAGTTTAATGGGCTTAAAACTTTTCTAATAAAATTCAGAAGTTTCTTTGTCTAAATGGTGTAGAATATAAGGTAAAAAACAGTGATATGGATGTCTAATTATATTTGTCAGGACTTGATTTATTGTAGTTAACTGTACTAATGGAATACATCTGAGTGTTCCTGTCTGGTTTTCCCTTACAATTGTAGGCAAGTAGCTACCAAACAAAACTGAACAATTGTTTGCAAGTTACATATTAGCCATAGGCCAGTACAATTTTTCTCCTCTTCATTGAATCCATGATATATTCCTTATGTTCTCACCATTAACTTCAACTCTAGACCTTACTCTGAACCTAGGACATTTAGTTTCCCAAATCTTCACAGTGAGAAGATAAGTAAATACTAATCAACTGAAACTTAATTATTTTGTGCATGATTTGTAGGTCATCTTCCAATATCATATGAAAAAAGCTTTTAGAAAATAGGCAAATTTTCCCTGAGGGAATCATTTTTACATATTAATATACATGGCACTTGATAATCTTTCAAAAATCTTATTTTCATTAAAGGATTCTTCCTTCTCAATTATAACAAAAGGACCTTTTTTATTTTCTGTGCTGTCACTGTTCCCAAAAGATAATTTTAATCTTCAAAAACCTACTAAATCTCACCTCTAACTAGTTTAACTTTGAAATTACATTCTTCTCTATTTTACCAGTGGTTGTCAGACTTGGAGGCCAATTGTCAGAGGACCATTAGGAACAAGTGCTTCATTAGAGACCTCTAGAATAGGTTTATTTCAGTCTGCCTCTAACATAACATCTGAATTTTTTTGTTGCTTTGCACTAGAGCTGAGTCTTTATTAAGTTCATGCTACCCTATAGTCTAAAAACTGAGAAGCACTAGAAAGGAAAATTTTCTATTTCTAATATACTTTGAGAAATAATTTGGAAATAATGAACTCCTTCCTCTAATCCTTAAACTTAGGACTGATGCCAATAGACTATTTCAGTGAAATTGACATTTTATAAACATATATTTATGTGTACAAAAATAAGAGGTGGGAAATACTAAGAAAAAATATTATATTGATAACATGGCCTTGATAGCTTTTGGCTTCTTACATATTTCAGTGTAACATAAGCTTCTCTGTAGTCTTGGCCCTAAGGAAAAACATGTTAGCTTAAAGCGGTCTCCTGTAACTTTGAATTTTATATGATTAGTCCTTGAGGAAAGTACAAAAGACATGGTGAAATAAAATAATAATCTTTTGAAATAAGCTATGTACAAACAGAATGTATGTTATGATTCTTAACACTGGGGAAATGAATGTCAAAATAAAAGATAAGAGGATATTCATATCAACATGATTGGTGACATTTTTCTGTGAATGAAGTCCCCAAAATTAAGTACAGAAATTAAAAAAAAAAAAAAAAACAAAATAGAAAGTTTAGTACCATATGATTAAACACACAAATACACACACACACACACACACACACACACACACACACACACATACACACACTCACACACGGGGGGGGGCGTAGAAAGGGAGAAAGGAAGATTTTGATATAGTTCTTCAAAAAGAACTAGTTGGTGAACTTGATGAAAGCAAAGAAATTTAAAACAAAAATCAATGCCTCCATGAAGTATCTTAGTAGAGTCTTAGATAATTTGATATAATTTTCAAAACAAGTACAGTATGGTTTTCTCCAGGGGGACAAAGTGAATGGAAATGAAGAATGATTTGGTGGCAACCCATATGCACTGACAACTATGAGGAAGACAGGATGATGAATGTGTTCCTGAGTACCACAATGGATGGATGATGATGGGAACCAGATGGCACCCCTTCAGCAGCAAGTAACAAACAACTCAACTGGCACTTACTTAAACAGTGAGGATATCCTTAACCCTAGCTAAAGAGAACACTGGATTGCCTTCTAATACAGAAGCAATGTAATGTCATTGAGGCCCAGAGACATTGCATATTCTTCTTAGTTAAGTTGTTGGGCTTTAGTTGTAACTTTTCATGAAGGATTATTGTATAGATACAATAGATCTTGAAAAGACACCCACTGCATTATATTTAATAACAGATTATGTTTTCTTTAAAGAATTTGCATGGAGAAAATAAACTTAATTATAATGGCTAATGCAGGATTCCTGATTGTATTTCAGAGGGCTTAATTCTTCTTACAGGAAATATATGTTATATAATTAATTTTCTGTAAAGTATTTGTATGTATTTTGACCATACATTCAAGTGAGGCTATATAAAGAAACAAAAGAATTACTCAGGAATAAAAAGTATAATGTACTCATATTTCCCAGCAACAATTGATAAAATGTTTCATGACAGTGGTGGGGAAAGATTCTAGGATGGTCAGAGCTCAGATGGAAGTGAAGAATACGAGAATGAATAGATCATAGAGGAGAATGAGTTAAGGAATGGGTTGATTCACTTGGGGTTGATTGTATTTGCCAGTTTCAGAATAGCTGTGATCTTTGTGGATAGATTCTAGATGGAAGAGCTGTGACTTGGGGTAATTATAGAAGGTAAAGATACCAGTTGAAATAGGTATGGCTTTGAAAGAATTAAAATTTGTTTCCAAATTCTTTCCATGTTCTGTCTTTTTGAGTAGTGTGTATACTCTAAATATTTATGAACATTACTTCTTTCCTAATTTAGGCTTTAATTACAAATGTCATCTATTTGAAGCCAAACACACACACACACACACACACACACACACACACACACACACACACACACCCTTTAGCAGCAAACTTTTGACCACATAAACACTTGTTCTTAGCCAAAAGACTGAGAAGCTATTTGCACATTTTATAAGCATCAGACATATATAAATATATTTTCCATTGTCATAAGAAAGTCTACATAAGATTAAGCATGGTCACTAAGTAACCCTGTTAATAAATGTCATTAAGATCATTAAAAATGTATTCAACTAGACTTGTGAGAACAAGTACATATTCTACACGTAGTTTTATTGCTCTGTGTTTCAATAATTGTAATTGCTATAAATAGGTACATTGTTATAAAAACTATATTGCATATGAAGGAGTTTGTAGGGATTATATTGTAAGAGAAATTAAAAAAGGGTTTTTTTAGGGAACTTTTTTGAGGATTCTCATTTTATTTATTTTTTTATCTTTATAACTCTTTATAAAGTGAATTGTTTGGTTATATTCAGTCTATTTAATGTATATACACAGCTCCAGATTTTCCCATTACAACACATGGGTTTCCTTGCCCAAATAGGTCTCTGGGCCTGTCCATCTGTGAATATTTATGTAAATGGGCTGTGGAATGTGGTGCTTTTGTACCTGACATTTCTTCAGGGAGATTTTGTCCACCATACTCATTTGATTTTAATTAGTTTCAATTTTAGCACAAGTTAGGAAGTTTATTCTTTGTCTGCTTTATACATAGCTGTGTTCTTCATTCTGTGTTAGTGATGGTCTGAGTCATTTCGTCATTTTTTTTTCATTTTTATTGGATAGTCTCTGTCCTTACATTTCCAATATTATCCCCTTTCTTTCCATTCTCATTCCCCTTCCCACTCACCTTGTTTCAATGAAGGTGATCCCTCTCCCAACCCCCCTCTCCCACCTCAGCTTATTAGCATTACCTTATACTGGGAAAATAAACCTTCACTGGAAAAAAATGCCTCTTTTCTTATCATTGCAAGACAATGATATCCTCTGCTACATATGCAACTGGAGCTGTAGGTCTCTAATTGTGTACTCACTGGTTGGTGTGTCAGTCCCTGGGAGCTCTGGAGGGTTTGGTTGATTGATAATGTTGTTCTTCCCATGAGGTTGCAAAACCTTTCAGTTCCTTCAATCATTTCTCTAGTTCCTGCATTGGGGGCCTCCATGTTCAGTCCTATGCTTATCTGAAAGCATCCTCATCTGTATCAGTATGGCTCTAGCAGGGCCTCTGAGAGGGCTCCTGCAACTAAGTACTTTCTGGCATCAGCAATAGTGCTTGTGTTTGGTGGCTGCATATGGGATAGATTTCCAGGCGAGGCAGTCTCTGAGTGATCTTTTCTTCAACCCTGCTTGTCTGTTAGTCCCTGTATTACTTCCCATGAGTGTTTTTTCTCCCTTCTAAGAAGGACTGGGAAACCTACATTCTGGATCTCTTTCATTTTGAGCTTCGTAAAACTGTGAATTGTTTCTTGGGTATTCTGTTTTTGAGCTAGTACATTCCATTTTGTTCTTTCATGACTGGGTTACCTCACTCAGGATTATAGCTTCTAATTCTACCAGTTTACCTAAAAACTCATGAAGTCATTGTTTTTAATGGCTGGGTAGTACTTCATTGTGTAAATGTACCACATATCCATTCCTCTGTTGAAAGACTTCTGTGTTGTTACCAGCTTTGGCTATTATAAGTAAGTTTGCTATGTGCATGGTGTTCTTGTTATTATATTTTGGAGCATCTTTTTGGTATAAGCTCCGAAGTGGAATAGGTGGATCCTCAGGTATTACTATGTCCATTTTATTCTGAGAAACTACCAGATCAATGTCCTGAGTGGTTGTACCAGTTTACAACACCATCCAACAGTGGAGGAGTGTTCCTTTTCACATCCTACCCAACATCTACAGTCACCTGAGTTTTTGATCTTCACCATTCTGACTCATGCAAGTTGGAATCTCAGGGTTATTGTAATTTGCATGTCCCTGATGACTAGGAATGTTTAAGATTTTTTATGTGTTTCTCAGCTATTTCATATTCCTAAGTTGACAGTGACAGTCCTTTGTTTAGGTCTGTACCCTATTTTTAATAGAATTATTTATTTTTCTGTGTTCTAAAATTTTGAGTTGTTTGTATATATTGAATATTAGTCCTTTATCAGATGTAGGATTGGTAAAGATTTTTTCCCAATCTGTTTTTGGTCATTTTGTCTTATTGACAGTGTCCTTTGCCTTACAAAAACTTTGCAATTATATAAGGTCCCATTTGTCTATTCTTGATTATAGAGCATAAGCCATTGGTGTTCTGTTCAGAAAATTTACCCCCTGAGCCTATGTCTTTTAAGCTTTTCCCCACTTCTTCTATTACATTCAGTGCACCTGGTTTTATATGGAGGTATTTTATCCACTAGGATTTAACTTTCATACATGGGTAGCTGATGGGAATTCCTCTCATGAAGACACTTTTTAAGTAGTTCATTCCAACCAGCCGGAAAGGCGGCTCGTACAGGCTGAGCTACTATGACCTGGAACAGATCTTAGGAACTTCTGTTCCTACCCGGAGAGGACTTCAGGATGCAGAGCAGAGCCTGGCCCAACCACCAGCTGGAAAGACGGCTTGTACAGGCTGAGCAACTGGTGAGTGGGAGACCTAGGCTGCAGGGCAGCAGAGGGATCTCTGCGGAGTGCACACAGAAAGGGCACCCCCTGCCCTGACCTGCCCTGTCCTCCCCGATCCAGTGACCGGGAACAGATCTTAGGAACTTCTGTTCCCACCCGGAGACGACTTCAGGACACAGAGCAGGGCCTGGC
Organism: Micromys minutus; assembly: GCF_963924665.1. Lineage (NCBI taxonomy): Eukaryota > Metazoa > Chordata > Mammalia > Rodentia > Muridae > Micromys > Micromys minutus. Next base: position 16,796,881 of record NC_137974.1, read on the forward strand.
CCAACAGCCAGCCGGAAAGGTGGTTCGGAGAGGCTGAGCATCTGTGACCAGGAACAGATCTTAGGAACGTCTGTTCCCACCCGGGGGCGACTTCAGGACGCAGAGCAGAGCCTGTCCCAGCTGCCACCCGGGACCTGTATGACAAGAACTTCAAACCTCTAAAGAAAGAAATTGAGGAGGATCTCAGAAAGTGGAAAGATCTCCCATGCTCATGGATTGGAAAGATCAACATCTTAAAAATGGCCATCCTACCAAAAGCAATCTACAGATTCAATGCAATCCCCATCAAAATTCCAACCCAGTTCTTCATGGAATTGGAAAGATCAATGTGCAATTTCATATGGAATAACAAAAGACCTAGAATAGCGAAATCCATCCTCAACAACAAAAAAACATCTGCGGGAATCACTATTCCTGACCTCAAGCTATATTACAAGGCAATTGTGCTGAAAACTGCATGGTACTGGTACAGAAGTAGGCAAGTGGATCAATGGAATAGAATAGAAGATCCAGAAATGAGCCCTCATGTATATGGTCACCTGATTTTTGACAAAGGAGCTGTAAACATTCAATGGAAAAAGGACAGCCTATTCAACAAATGGTGCTGGTCCAACTGGCACTCAACATGCAAAAGAATGAAAATAGACCCGTTCTTATCTCCTTGTACAAAGCTCAAGTGTAAGTGGATTAAAGATCTCCACATTAAACCAGATACACTGAAACTATTAGATGAGAAAGTAGGGAAAACCTTAGAACACATAGGCACAGGAGAAAATTTCCTGAACAAAACACCAATGGCTCAAGCTCTAAGGACAAAGATTAACAAATGGGACTTAATGAGATTTCAAAGTTTCTGTAAGGCTAAGGACATCGTCAAGAAAACAAAACGGCAACCAACAGAATGGGAAAAGATCTTTACCAGCACCACATCAGATAGAGGCCTAATATCCAAGGTGTACAAGGAACTCAAAAAGCTAGACACCAGAGAATCAAATAACCCTATTAAAAAATGGGGTACAGAGCTAAACAAATCATTTTCAGTTGAGGAACACCGAATGGCCGAGAAACATCTGAGGAAGTGCTCGACATCCTTAGCCATCAGGGAAATGCAAATCAAAACAACCCTAAGATTCCACCTCACACCAGTCAGATTGGCCAAGATCCAAAACTCAGATGACAGCAGATGCTGGCGAGGCTGCAGAGAAATAGGAACACTTCTTCACTGTTGGTGGGGTTGCAAGCTAATACAACCACTCTGGAAATCTGTCTGGCGATACCTCAGAAAATTGGATATAGTACTACTTGAAGACCCAGCTATTCCACTTCTGGGCATATACCCCAGAGACACTTTAATACACAACAAAGTTATATGCACCACAATGTTCATAGCGGCTCTATTTATAATAGCCAGAAGCTGGAAGGAACCCAGATGTCCTTCAGAAGACGAATGGATACAACAATTGTGGTACATATACACAATGGAATACTACTCAGCCACCAGAAACAATGACTTAACCAAATTCTTAAGAAAATGGCTGCATCTAGAGAAGATCATCCTGAGTGAGATAACCCAGTCACAAAAGAACAGACATAATATGCAGTCACTGATAGTGGGATGCTAACCCCAGAGGCTTGCACTCCCCCAGAAACAACTCACAGACTGTATGAAGTCCAAGAAATAAAGAAAACAAAAACTATACATATATTCACAAAACAAGAAGACTTTGACTATTTCCATGTTGCGTTTTGTTTTGCATGTACTTTACACTTATTGCAACTAGTACGTTTTCAATGCATACTGTCAAGCCCTTGAAAAAAAATCAAGTACTGACTAAAAAACATATTCACATGGTTTCATGTAAAATTTATTTTAATGTCTGAAAAAACAGTACTGACAAAAATGTATAATTTTTAGCAAAAAATGTTTAAAATCTTTAAAAAAATAATAAGCTGTTAGTCTTTTGTGTAGATGGAAATATCTCAAGAAACACTTCTTGTTATGATTAATAATTTGAGTCTTATTTGTAACAGATAAGAGACCAATGTATTTTCCATGTATTTTCATGTTAAAAAAAAATAAATCTTGTTTTGAAGACAAAAAAAAAAAAAAAAAAAAAAAAAAAAAGTAGTTCATTCCAGAAGCATCCATGTGAATCACATGCTACAGGGCACTAAATATCAGGGCAAAGGCTGAGAGCCCACATGTCACTGTGGATGATATTCTTTATTTTTAAAATAGTTTATTGGATATTCTATGTATTTATATATCAAACGCTATCCCATTTCTCCACACACCCACTCCCTCTCCTTATCTACTTGCTTCATTGGAGGAGCTCACTCTCCCACCTACCTTCTCCCTCTCAGTGCCTTGGCATTCCCCCATGATGTAAAAATTCATCTAACTGGACCAAAAGCCTTTTCTCCCATTGAATGCCACACAATGCTATCCTCTGCTACATACGCACCTGGTTGAATATGCTCTTGGTTTTTTTTTTTTTTTTTTTGGAGGCACTGAGAGCTATAAGTTTTCCTTTTTACATCACATTCATTGTTTACTGTGAATGTGGGTATGTTGTGCCTTCATTTTTCATAATTTCTAATATCTTTGTTTTCTTTCTTTCTTTTTTTCTTGACCAAGCTACTATGATAGAGTCGAGCATCGTTCGGCTTTCAGGTGTATTTGGGTTTTGTTGTTTTTGTTGTTATTGGGGACCAGCCTTAGTCCAAGATGATCTGATGGGATGCACGAGATTACTTCAGTCTTCTTGTATCTGTTGAGACCTACGCTATAGTCAGGTTTGGAGAAGGTACCATGAGGTGATGAAAAGAAGGTATAGTTTTTTTGTTTAAGGTTGAAATGTTCTATAGATGTTTGTTAAATCCATTTGGTTTTAACATTTCAAATCCATTCTGTTATTTTTACTGCATCTCTGTTCAGTTTCTGCTTCCCTGATCTGTCCATTGGTGAGAGTGGGGAGGTACAATATCTTACTATTATTGTGTGTGGTGTAATATATACTTTGAGCTTCAGTAGATTTTCTTTTATGAATGTGTGTGTCCATGTATTTGGAGCATATATGTTCAAAATTGAGAGTTCATCTTGATAAATTTTTCTATTGCTGAGTAAAATGTGTAAAATTTTCCTCCTTATCTTTTTTGTTAACTTTTGACTGAAAAATCTATTTTATTTGATATTATAATGGCTACTCAAGCCTGTTTCTCAGGATCATTGCACTTCCTTGATAGACTGCTCTCAAGTTCTCTCTCTCTCTCTCTCTCTCTCTCTCTCTCTCTCTCTCTCTCTCTCACACACACACACACACACACACACACACACACACACACACACACACACACACACACATATATATATATATATATATATATATATATATATATATATATATATATATATATATATATATATATATATATATATGGAGATTGGCTGAGTTTGGTTGGAATGAATAGAAATCCAGTATGTGCAAGTCATGCTGCAGTGTAAGCAAGAATGTGGATAAAAGATTAGGTTTTACTGAGTCTGATGAATGGTTGGGGATGGTAATAGGTGGGGATTTATGCTCATTTGGACTTGGTGAACTATGCCACTGTTATGGAAGTTATTGTGAGTTGGGTGCTATAACATAGGTCTTGAGGTACATCGAGAGTCTGCCACCAGTGCTGGTACAGCACTATTTAAGGTTTTAAGGTGACTGATGACATGTATGGGAGCAGAGTAAGCTGTCCTCCAAAGTTCTCACTTCCAGCCAGGTAGGCATGTATTGCTGTGTGGTTGAGACTTCCATGAGAAGTTTAAATGTATCACTGGTAGCAGTAGTAGGATGCTATCTATGATGGCCAAAGTTTTCATTCCATTTTTGATGCACAGTTCCAAAATGCTGAACCTGGCTCAGGTTCAAATGTTGCTGTTGGAATACTCACAAGGGCGTTAGCTGATGAGTGGCCAGGGCAGGGGGCTGGGTCAGCTTTCCAGGGGTCTGCAGGCCTTTCATCAATGACTGGCATGTAGAATCTGTGTTTGCCATGTGCATTTTAGGGACCTTAAAGCAAATGCTTTCTTCAAGTTTTAATATCAATACATGTATGTTGAAATTTAAGTTATGTTTTTTATGAATTTTAAAATGTTCTTTTCTTTCAGTTCTTATACAATTTTAATAGGATGGCTGCTTTCTTAAACTGTTATGAAAGGTAATAACTAAATTAAATGTAAAATAATTTAAAAATTTTTCCATTTTGTTTTTATTAAGAATAAAACATAAAAAGTTTTGACCATCATAATAATACTATACACAAGCAAGCACATACTCATATATGTTCATACATATGTAGATTTTAGTAATTTGTTTGGCTTGATATGAATTATATGATTAGAATAATTTCTCTTGAAACATCATACTGTTTGTAAAAGTTAATTTCTATGTTCCTTTGCTCTTAAAGCTTTTGAACCTAAAGTTCATTTTTAGGTTTATATACATTTGTTTTTTTTTTTCAGATTCCTTCTCTAAGATTAATTAATTAAGTATTAATCATAGCTTTACAAATGATATATTTCACTTAATATTTTTCTCACTAATGGCATAATATGAATGAAATAGCATTTTTAATACTAGTTGGTATGTGTATGTGGGTATATGTGTTCTCTCTGTGTGTATGTGTATGTTTCTGTGTGTTTGTGTATGTATGTGTGTGTGTGTGTGTGTGTGTGTGTGTGTGTGTGTGTGTGTGTTTCCAAAGTCGATAATATTTTTCTTGTTGCTTTTGAGCACTCACAGAAGCACTCTGCTTATAAATCCTTCTCTTCTTGTGTGGTCATAACTAAAAGTGAATCACATAATCACCGAACATAACTAAAAGTGAAAGAAGAAGTAGGAACAGGCTGTGAACCACAATATCAATTTTTCAGATATATTCTTCTATTGTATAGACCTGACCTACCCCAAGTTACACCATTTTATAAAATGATGATATTCACTAAAAACAAAGTATTCAAATGCATGAACACATAGGTGCCATTTACCTTCCCAAACTTTAACAACATTAAACAATGGGTTAACACTTATTGTCTACATAGGAAATAAGAAAGATCAACATCAAAAACTGTTTGACTTAAAAATGAAATAAAAAAAATCAGCAGACTTCCCTGAAACTGATACGCAAAATTTGCAGAAAAATATGTGAAAAACGTGTAATTTCATGAATCATTAGAAAACTGCAGAACAAACAAACTCTAATATTATCTTACACCATTAAGAAATATATTATTAAAAGAGAGAAGCAACACACACTGGCAGAGATAAAAAAAAAAAGAGACAAATAAAAAACTTTTGGCTGGAGTATACATTTTTACAGCCATTATAGAAAAGAGCATAGATGTTTTTTTCCCAACAAACACAAACAAAAAACAAAGTGCTAAGATCAGATCTAACATATAATTCAACTATTTTTATTTAAATATGCATGCTACCCTATTGTTGCTGTTCTATTTATAAAATCTAAAATTTGAAATCAAGCCAGCTATTCCTTGGTTGATTAAGGGATAGGGAAAATGTCGCTTCCTTGTCAAACAATACTAGTTACCAAAAAAAGGGGATGAAACTGTAACATCTTGAGCAAGTGGGCTTGCATTAATATGCTTTAGAGTAGACAAGTGTACCACATTTATAAGGAGAAATGATTCACTTAAATAAACAAGTATCTCAAACTTTTCATTGCTCTGACCAACTAGCTCACTTACAGGAAGTACCTCACAGAGGAATTCTTCCTTTAGGAAGGTTCACAATGATAAAGTTCTGCAAGACGGAGAGGGCTGAATGATACAAAGAGACTGTAGCTGTTGTTATAGGAACTTTATATCATCTCAGAGAATCAGGAAACAGAAAAGGAAATGTAGTTTTGGACTTGCCTTTCACTAACGGTTATGGTACAGATTATTTCTTTTAAATTTTCTCAGCAACTTAATATTTCTCTATTAAGAATTCACTGTTGGGATGGGATTGGGAGACAGGGACAGTGTCTGAAATGTAAATGCAGAAAATATCCAATAAAAAACAAAGAATTCACTGTTTAGTTCTTCATCCCATTTTATTTCATTTCACTTTTTAGACATCTACCAGTTGGTTCTTGGACTAATATTTAGACATAATTACAGTAGTTATAGTAACAGTGCGTTTTGCAAATCTTATAAAAATTTCTCTGCCTGCTTCTATGAGGGTTCTCCCCCACTCAGGCAACTACTCCCACCTCTCTACCATGGCATTCTTCTACAGTGGGACAGTGAATCTTCACAAGACCAAGGGCCTCTCCTCCAAATGATGCCCACCAAGAACACCATCTTCTACACATGCAGCGAGAGCCATGGGTCAGTCCATGTATACTCATTGGTTGGTTGTTTAGTCTCTGGTAGCTCTGGGGGATCTGGCTGGTTTATATTGTTGTTCTTCTTTTGGGGTGGTAAACCTCTTCAGCTTTTTCAGTTTTTTCTCTAACTCCTCCATTGGGGACCCAATTTTTAGTCTAACGGTTGGCTCAGAGCATCCACCTCTGTATTTGTCAGGCTTAGGCAGAGCCTCTTAGGAGACAGCTAAATCTGACTAATGTCAGCATGTACTTCTTGACTTCTGTAATACTATCTGGATTTGGTGTCTGTATATGGGAAGCCAGGTAGGATGTGGGACCCTGCCAGTGAAGGGTACCCCATTCCTGATTGAGATAAATTGAAGCCCTGGGGACTCTTAGGGACAGCAGGCAGCTTCCTAGTTATTGTGGAAATCAGGCACCTGTCACATAGCTACAGACCCTCCCCCAACAGCCCCCTGTAGAGAGGTTTTGAGTTGCATAGATCAGCTTTCAATCCCTCCTCTTGGTAGGCTCAAGCCAGATCAAACATGGCCCAAGTCCCTTCTCTACATGTAAGAGGGTGTCATAGGCTCAACAGTCACACACTCAGACTTTCTCCTACAAGTGAGAACATTACCACACATTACATAGTCTCAAGACAGAAGCAGGATCACACCCTCAAATATGTAGATGAGCCGATAGGAAATATCTGTTGTCAGACTCTGAGCCTTTCCAAAACTGTATATATATATGAGAAAAGTCTGAAATTAAAGGTATGCCTGAATTACTCCATTATCTGAGAGCTTCTGTCATGAGAGCTGTAACAATGCCCTTTGGGAAGCAATCTCTTCTAAAATTGTGCCTCCACAAGCTCCCCAACAGGGACTGAGGATGGGCAGCACCAATTTCCTGCTTCCTGCCTGAGCTGTCTTCCCTTTGTCTGAATACATGCTCCTAGCCAGACCAGAAATCTCAGTGGAAAGCCACTGAAACACGGGCCTACAGTGGGACAGTCTCTGGATGGCCTTTCTTTCAGTCTCTGCTCCACACTTTGTCTCCATATTTTTTTTAGACAGGACTATTCTGGGTTAAAATTTGGAGATGAATGGATGGTCCTATCCCCCAATTGGAAGCTTTGACTAACTTCTGCATATGTTCTCTACATGTTCTCCCTCAACTGTGTTGAGCATTCCAGCTAATCTTATCCCTATTGGGTCTTGGGAGCTTCTTCCTTTCCTGGCATCTGGTCCATACTGGCTGCTGGAACCCCCAGTTGCCTCTCCCCCATACCTTTGTGCAAATTCCTGATCATCTATATATCATTCCTTTCTCCTCCCATACATAATTCTGCTGACTCCCCACCTATTCTATTCCTCCCAAGTCCCTCCCACTTTTTGCCTCCTGTGAGTATTTTGTTGCCCTTCTAAGGACTTTGGTCTTCCTCCTCGAGCTTCATATGATCTGCGAATTGTATATTGGGTATTCCAAGAATTTGGGCTAATATCCACTTACCAGTAAGTGCATATCATAAGTTTTCTTTTGTGTCTGGGTTTCCTCACTTGGCATATTTTCTAGTTCTATCTATTTGCCTAAGAATCTTATTAAGTCTTTATTTTTGATAGCTGAGTAGTACTCCATTGTGCAAATTTGCAACATTTTCTGTATCCATTCCTTGTTGAAGGATATCTAGGATCTTTCTAGCTTCTGTTTATTATTAATAAGACTGCTATGAACATAATGCATCATGTGTCCTTGTTACATATTAGAGCATCTTTGAGGTATATGCCCAGGAGTGGTATACCTGGGTCCTCAGGTAGTACTGTGTCCAATTTTCTACATAACCGCTAGACTGATTTCCAGAGTGGGTGTAACAGCTTACAACCCCACCAAAAGTAGAGGAATGTTACTGTTTCTCCACATCCTCACCAGCATCTGCTGTCACCTGAGTTGATCTTAACCTTTTTGACTAATGTGAGGTGAAATCTTGGGGGAGTTTTGATTTCAATTTTCATGATGTCTAAAGATATTGAACATTTTTTTAGGTATTTCTTGGTCATTCAATATCTCTCAGTTAAGAATTATTTATTTTTAAAATTTATTATTTAGATTTTTTTATCTAGTAATTTTATTGAACTCTGGGAAAATTCTGAGTTATCATTATCTGGACCTATACTTTTGGGGTGGATCAGGACAGAGTAAGAAACTTTTAATGACTGCTTCATTTTATTCTTATTTTTATTATTTATTTATTTTTACTAATTTACTTTATATTCCCCTTCCCTGCCACCCCAACCACTGTCACCCACCAACTATTTCCAAATTTTTTTCTCCATTCTCCCTTCCCATTTTTGAGTAAGTATGCCCACCCTGGATTTTTCCCTTCCAGGCACTTCAGGTTTCTGAGAAGCTAAGCACAACTTCTCCCACTGAATCTAGAAAAAGCAGCCCATTTATAAGATCCTAGATATCCCACATACAGACAAGAGCTTTTGTGATAACCTCCTCTCCAGTTGTTCAAGATTCGTTTGTAGACTATATTCTGTTGAAATTTTCTTCTGTTCTTTGGTCTTTTGACTCTTCATTTTCTTATTTTCTTACTATTCTTAGGTTAGGTCTTCTCAAGATAACCTACCTGGATGTTTTGTCCTACTAATTCTTACATTTAACATTTTCTTTGACTGAAGTATCAATTTCATCTACTGCATCCTCTACACTTGAGATTCTCTCTTCTGTCTCCTGTATTCTGTTGATGATTGTTGCCTCTGTTTTTCCTGTTGAATGACCTAGAATTTTGATCTCCAGGATTCCCTCAGTCTGTGGTTTTCTTATTGCTTTTGTGTCCACTTTCTGGTCTTGGACCATTTAATTTATTTCCTTCACTTTTTTAATTGTAGGAAATTATTTGTTTCTTCTTTATGGATTTCTACCTGTTTGAAAGCATTTTCCAGTATTACTTAAAGGGATTTATTAATTTTCTTTCTTTAAAGGGCTCTATCGTTTTTTTAAATTGAATTAAAGGTCATGTTTTTAGGTTTCAGTTCTGTTATGATAGTCACAGGTTTCTGTAGCTGTGCTCTGGAGTTGTCCTATTGCCCTGGCTTTTGCTGATCAGTTTCTTTGGGGGACCTTTAGCTATCTAGGTGGCTTAGGTTCCTGCACATATCTGTTGTAGTATGTACTGGCAGGGGGCAGGGGGCAGGTAAGATTGATGGTCCTGATGTTGCAGGCCTCTTTTAGGTATGCATCATTGGGTTTTATTGTTTCAGATTGGCAGCTCTCTATGATTCTGGCTCAGAAGGTCTGATGAAGGTGGGCGAAGAAGTGGCAGGGGCACAGATGTTCCCCTAGGATAACACTTTGTTATTCCCTTGTTTAATTTGTTTCTCTGGATGACCTGTCCATTGTTGAGAGTGGAATGTGGAAGTATCTTGCTATTAATTTTGGAGATCCTATGTGTGATTTAAGGTTTAAAAATATTTGTTTAACAAATGTAGGTACCTGTACATTTGGAGCATAAATGTTCCAAGTTGAGACGTCAAGTGATTTTTGGTGGAATTTTTCTATGATATACATGAAGTGGCCTTTATGATCTCCTCTGGTTAATTTTGGTTGGAAATCTATTTTTTGGATATTGAAATAGCTATAGTAACTTGGTTCTTGAGCACACCTACTGAAAAAAAATCTTTGTCTATCCCTTTACTCAGATGTAATATTTCACTTTTGATGAGGTGCTTCTTATATATTCATATATTCTATAAGCCCATGTCTTTTATTGTGGAATTAAGATCATTGATATTGGGAGATATTATATAATGAGCAATGATTGTTAATTCCTATTGCTTTGGTGGTGGTGGCACTGTTTTCGTGTATGAGAATGTGTATATGTGTATGATATTTTTCATTATTTTGGTTTTACCAGTGTGTGTGTGTGTGTGTGTGTGTGTGTGTGAGTGTGTGTGTGTGTGTGTGTGTGTGTGTGAGTGTGTGTGTGTGTGTGTGTGTGTGTGTGTGTGTGTGCATGTGTGTATGTGTCTTTTCCTTATTACTTAGTTCTTTGGGTAAAGGTTTCCTTATACTACCTTTTGTAGGGTTGAATTTGTAAATAAACTTGTTTTTTAGTTTGATTTTTTCATGGAATATTTTTTCCCAGCTGTGGTGACTGAATGTTTTGCTATTTGCAATAGTCTAGGGAGCATCTGCTGTCTCTTAGGATCTGTAAGATTTCTCTCTGTGCCCTTCTGGTATTTAGATTCTCCATTGAGAAATTTGGTGTAATTCCAGCATGTTTACTTTTCTATCATACTCTGCCATTTTTCCTTTCACCTTGTAATATTCATTACTTTGTTCTGTACATTTACTGTTTGGCTGATTATGTAGTGAGGGGACTTTATTTTTCTTTGGTCAAATCTATTTAACATTCTATAAGCTTCTTGTACATTTATAGCAAAGGTCTTTGTTTTGTCTTTTTTTTATTTTATTTGTTTATATTTCAACTGTTTTCCCATTCCCAGTATCCCCTTCACAACCCTCTATAACCCTTCCCTATACTCTATGCCTCTTAGAAGGTGCTCCCCACCCATCCATTCACTCCCATCTCACCCCTTTAGCATCTCCTTTTCTGGAGCATCAAGTCTCCAAAAGACCAAGTACCTCCCCTCCATGGATGCCAGATAAGGCAGTCCTCTCTTACATATAGAGCTGGAGTCAGGGACCAGCACAAGTATACACTTTGCAAGCAAAAGACCTGGAAATTTATAAGTCTGCAGAGAAAGAAATGTGACACAAAAAATTATAAAAAATTAAAAGTAAATTGCTATTTTAAATTAACATAGGGTATTTTTAGATTATAGTAGATTTTAAGGGATCTCTGGAGAAAATAATTTTATTATTGTTGTATTTCATAAAGATTATTTAATCCTGCCAAAAACTTTAAAATAATACTTTGAAATAATTTAGTGTGTCAGAAATCATTACCTAATTCATAGCTGAGCTTGCACCACAATAAAAAACTCCACAGGAAAATACATTTACATATCTTATATGAGTGATTAGCTCTAAGATTCCATTCAAAAATATAAGTGCATTAAATTTTAAAATACTTCTACCACACTCTAATTAATTGATTCTGTAGTGGTTAAGGTAAAGTAATTTATATTAAATATTGCATATTTATGTATTCTTTTGAGAAATGTTTTATTACATCATTATAAGATTTTAACCAGATTTCTTTAAATTTAGATTGTAATACCACATCAAAGCCTGAAGAGTTATAGAATTTAAAGCAATCCAGAAAAAAGTAGTTTTTCATTTATATAATTCTAATTTTTTGCTGATTTTGAATTTTAGAATTCCCCAACTTTCTTTGATATTGAGCCTGTCTAATACAAATCAAAGACATTTTATTGAGAAATAATAGATATGGCATTTTTGTGCAGGTACATTTGTTTCCATGGAAACATATAGCAAATACTCTTTGTGCCACTTCTTTTAACAGAATGTGTTATGAATTATTGTAAAGTTACTTTGTGTGACTTAGATATTGCATTACTAATAGGAATAAACTATTGGACTTCATAATAGATAACTATAGTGGGAAATAATGGAACCTTTCTTTATAGTCAGCCTTTCAGTCTCTCAAATATGACTTTAATTTAAGTTCTTTTTTTCTCTCTCTCTCTCTCTCTCTTTTTTTTTTTTTTTTTTTTTTTTTTTTGAACATCAGCAAGAGAAATATTTTTTAACAAGGAAATTCTACACTGTTCTTCTGCTAACTTTTTAAGGCTGACTAAGACCAGATTCAGTAGAGTGAGAAATCACCTCATGACTCTTGAACTTTCATAAGCTAAATAAAATTGTTTGTAGTGATCCCTTGAAAACTTTATCTGACACTCAATACTAGTTGAAGTGGAAAAATCATGGCTCAAAATTCCATAATGCTGTAAAGAAGAAATTGGGTCACATTGGCCAGGGTTAGTGAGGGCATGATTGAAAAGCTGAACAGGAGCGAGATTTGACTCTGCTGAGATCTTGGTAAGCTGTTAGGTCAAAGTTGTGCTGACAAGGAGCTATACTCTGGAGCCAGGTAGGATTCAGCAACCATGCTGTGTGTGAATTTGGACAGAGAATATTTCTCAGACCCACTAATTGGACAGACTGCATCTAGGCACATATAAATACTGCAAATGTGTGTGGAATTTGATAGCAATTAAAAGATTCAGTCAATTGAATATATTTCTTATTTATATGAGGTGTTTGCTAAGTGTTTGTGGAAATAAAATATAATCATATGAAAAATTTTTTGAAATGTAATATTCATACTCATACATACATACATATATATATATATATATATATATATATATATATATATATATATATATATATATATATAAACCATGTAAAGATTCTAATCTTAGTCCCTACAAGACCATCTCTGTTTCTTGTAACTTTTAAAACAGACCTGTTATTTTGTAAGTTTTTGAAATTCTTTACTTTTTGAAGTTTTTTTTTTGTAAATACTAAGCTGCATTTAGTTGATGTAAGTTTCAATAGATAACAATATATATTATCTATTTTAAAGAGATTTATCATTTGGATAGTCATATGTACAAATATAATCACTTATAAAAGACTTTCCATGATTAGATATTGAGATATGTCTACCATAAGGAAACCACAATTACCAGACCAATCAACCTGTGCTTTTTTGCCACAATAATTTCTTACTTCCCTTTGCAGTCAGCACCTCTAGCTTTAGTCCCAGTGAAGTGCCAACCAATTTCTGTTATTTTTAGCTTCTATGATTTTAACTTTGATCTATTTCAAGGCAATTTTTTACACAGTGTGAAGTAAGGGACAAGGTTTATTTTTAAATGTCATCCAGACCATGTTTTCCAATAACTCACCTAGGTGAGTTTTGTCAGAAATTAAATTTTATATTGAAGTGTCAATTTCAGCTTCTATTTGCTTCAATTTACCTATATCCCTATTTCATGCCAATTTTTTAGGGTTTTCATCCTTGTACATTTCATTTAAACTTGAAATAAAATTGTTTCAGCATTATGGTCTTCCCTCAAGTCTTTAAAAGTCAAATAAGTTTTATAAGATTCAGCTATACAGAGTTATACATTTTCCATTTTGGAATAGAATTCCATAGAATTTCAAATTTGGCAATATGATTCATAAATCTTCAAGAGAAAAAATTCAATAAATATCTCTCAAAACTATTTTATAGCACTTATATTCTCAGCTCTGAACTTATTATAAATTTATTCTCTACAGGTAAATTTTGGCATTATCTGATGATCAGAAGGAACTTTGAGCAGCAGTTCTACTTGCATCTAGTGATTGATGAGAATTCACTGCAATATTAAGATCAGAGTGTCTCAAAGTTCATGTACCATGATGCAAACTGGGAAGGAGCATCATTTATATATTTAACAAGTTCAAGTTTAATTATCACTGTCTTCCAAACAGGACTGAAAAGAATGTCTGAAAGGACAAAATAAATATTGAAATATTGAATTCAGTACTCTCACTCTTATATTGACCCTCCTAGGAAACACTGCCTGAGCAGCATCTGTTCCTTCATGAAGACCTAGCCTCACTGGGCTCAAAGAACTGTGAAGCGATATGCTTCAAAGTGCATGTTATGGGTGAATGAAGGGATTATTTATAGATGAATTTAGATTTCTATGAATGTGATTCTGTACACTGCCTTTAATATCTATATTAAGACATAATGCAATGCTTCTGTGCTGCTAGATATATTTTTAGGACGGGCCCCTTTTATCAAAATGACACGATGAGCAGTTATGTTGGACAACACAACTCATGCATGTTTAGGGCTTGGATTTGCTTGCAAGATTATTAAACTTAAGGAAGACTGCCAAACTGAAATCAGTAAATTTTTTCAAAAATATGTTATAATATGTGCTTTATATTATATTCTCCATCTCAAATTATTTCTCATTTTTTGTTTGTTTTCCAGACGTAGGGCAAATTTATAAAATCATGGCCAGACTCACACTCATGATCTTCCTGCCTCAGTTTTTTTGATACATGATTATAATATGGTAACATCTCCAGTTTGAGAAAATATTATTAAATATTTTATGAGACATACACTGAGGGTTTTATACTCTTTATCAATGCTCAATTAATGAAAAGAAAGGCTTTCATCATATAATTGCCTTTTTATATGTTCAAACAATTATTTTGTCTTCATGAAGATCATTAGATAAGTTTCAGGAAATATAAACCTAGTGAATAGATTCCTTTTAATCTATACAATATATCCTTCAGTTTACTTAGGGTTTATTTAATATTACAATATTTTTCAGTTTTCAGTACATGGCACCTACATACTCATTTTACACATATCAAAATTGTATCTATTACAAATGAGTACATATTTATTTAAATTTATCAATTTATGTTTGTATATAAATATATGAATTTATATTTGTGTATTTGTATTTTTTCAGTGTAAATATTCAATTCAGATAACAACTTATGTAATACAGTGTTTTTCTTCTAATATATGGGTTCTGAAAATTAAACATACATTATCAGTTATAAGAGCAACCTCCTTTATGAATTGTGCAACATTTTAATGGACCAATATTCATGTATACATGCTAATCTTCAAATGATATTTTTATTTTTAATAAATAGTCCATGGCAATATAACTGATGGTATTATATCAACCTTGAGCATTTCTAACGCTGCTATTATGATTTATTAGAGGTAGTAAATTTTCCAAAGATTTTAACATTCTTCACAGTAGGCCAAACATTTGCACAATAAGATATTGTATGTCTTACTTTACAATATGCAAACATTTTCATAAGGTAGTCTACTGTCTAGAGTATCAAATATGCCTTTACAGAGTAACAGTAAATTTGTATATAATGTCATGGTTCCAAAATTAAGATTATTAATTTTTTATCATAAATATTTTCTATGTTACTTTCTTTTTGTTTGTTATCTGAAAAAGGGTTTATATTCAATTCCAAGAAGATAATATAAAATCACTAATTTGGGAAATGAGAGTACTTCAGAAGTTAAACTGTTTCTTAAAGGCATAAGGAAATATCAAAAATAAAGAAAATATTTGCAAATGTATATTTAAGGGTTTACTTTATCATACTCAGTATAAAATTCCTTTTACTTCACTCCTTTGTCAAAGCTCAAGTGACCATAGGTGTGTGGGTTCATTTCTGGGTCTCCAGTTCTATTCCACTGATCTACCTACCTGTCTCAGTAACAATATCATACAGTTTTTACAACTATTGCTTTGTAATACAGCTTGAGATTGGGGAATGTGATTTCCACAAAAGTTCTTTTATTGTAGAGAATAGTTTTTGTTATTGTGGATTTTTTGTTATTCCAACTGAATTTGCACATTGCTCTTTCCCACTCTATGAAGAATTTAGTTGAAATTTTAATGGGGATTGCATTGAATCTGTAGATTGCTTTTGGCAAGATGGCCATTTTTTACTATGTTTTTCCTGCCAATCCATGAATGTGGGAGATCTTTCCATTTTCTGAGATCTTCTAAATCTTTTTCTTTAGAGACTTGAAGTTCTTGTCATATAGATCTTACTGTTCCTTGGTTAGCATCAAATCAAGGTATTTTATATTCCTTGTGACTATTGTGAAAGATGTCAATTTCCTAAATTCTTTTTCAACCTGTGTGTCTTTTGAGTAGAGAAAAGCTACCGATTTGTTTGAGTTAATTTTATATCCATCCACTGTGCTAATGTTTTTTTTTTTTTTTAATTAATTTTTAGAGTTTGCCTAGGTTCTTGAGGCCATTTGCTTAGAAAATTGTTTTCCAGCCTCTTACTCTGAGGTAGTGCCTGTCTTTGTCACTGACATGTGTTTCCTGTATGCAGCAAAATGCTGTGTCCTGTTTATGTATCCAGTTTTTTATTATATGTCTTTTTATTGAGGAATTGAGTCCATTTATGTTAGGAGATTTTAAGGAATAGTGATTGTTGTTTCCTGTTATTTTTTTTTTTTTTGTTAGAGGTGCAAATAAATTTCGGTGGATATATTCTTTTGAGTTTGTTATAAAATTACTTTTTTGTTTTTCCTAGGGTTTAGTTTCTCTCCTTGGCTTGTAGAGAATTCTTATAACTCAATAAAAACCAACAGTAAAATATGCTCTTTAAAACATAACTGGATGAAATATAAAAAGTGCAGATTGTTTGAATGATGTATTAAATAACAACAACAATGAATGGTAGCCTGAAAACTAGTTCATGCATATGCTTGTCATATTCTCATTTCATGGCCAAGAATTTGAAAGCAGTAGCTGCTCTTGCAAAGCATAGTTTCTAGTACCTTGTGATACCTAATGATCATGAATAATTATAGTTCTAGGGCATACAACACCAATTTTGGCCTATTAAAACACTGCATACACTTATTGTACAAGCAAGCATAGGCAAACACAAATATTCTGAAAACAAAAGTAAATAAAACATTTTCAATATCTGATTTAATATGTCTATTTAATAGTTATCTTTCTGAATTCCATCTATTTTGCTTAAAACGAGTTCATATTAAATTATTTAATTTAATATTTTAAAATTATTGAATAATACTCTGTATATCACATATATCACAATTTTTCTTTATCGATTCATTCTCAGACATAAAACATGTCAATAATATATCTTGATCATTGTAATAAAAATAAAGTTGTGCTTTCAGATATCTCTATTTTCTGCTGACCTTAATTCTTTTGGATAATCCAAAAGACAAACATTTTGAAATCATATCTCTCATTTTCCCTATTATCATTGAGTTGTCTCTTGCCAGCTCCCTCCCTCTCCTCCCTTTCTCTCCACCACCCCCTCTTTCATTGTTTGTATATCTCTGTCTCTCTCTCTCTGTATGTCTTTGTCTTTCTTTCCCCCATCCATCTCCCTCCCCCTCCCTTTTCCTCTCCCTTTCTATATCTCTTTTCCTTCCCTCCTTCCCTCCCTCTCTCCTTTCTCTCCCTCTCTCCCTTTCTCTCTCTCTCTCTTTCTCTCTTTCTACTCTCTATTGCCTCTCAATTAGATGTCTCTTTCAAACATGGCTACTTCTTTCCATAAACCAACCTTATCTGTTGTGAGAGATTGGAGTAAATCTGTACTCAAATCAGAGAAATTGAAGTTGTGTCATTCCAGCCAAATCACATAGTTCTTTAGATGTGATCCTTTATCAGAGGATCCATGTTGATGGATTTAAATTCCAGTGTGCATGTGTGTGTGTGTGTGTGTATGTGTGTGTGTGTGTATGTGTGTGTGTGTGTGTGTGTGTATTGTCTGGTATTATTGCAATGTTTGTTGCTTTCTTTTCTTGACAGTAAATACCTAGTTACAGTGAGATAGAATGTCTGCAGTTTTTATTTATATTTCATTTATGGCCAAGTAATTTGCACATATTATCATATATACATATGAACCATTTGTGTTTTTGGGAATTGTTTGTTCCAGTCATTGTGTTTCTAAAAAATTAAGAATAGGAGCTGTGTTATAAGTGGCTAGGACAATATAAGGACAATTGGGACAATGGCAGAAGGCTAATCAGTCCTCCTATATTATTTTACATCAAGAATTTTAGAATATTATTATAAAGTTTAACAATTAGAGATAATGAAATGTATTATATATTTCCAAATGCTATAAGAGAGTTTAATACTACATTATAAAGAAACTCATATTGAGGTTTGGGAAGTGGCCTAATTTTATGGCATTTTAAGGTCTATTTGGCATGATTCTCAGAAGTGTAGTAAAGGGTAAACATTAAAGATTAACCCACTCTGTTGAATTTTTTGTAATACATGAATGAATTGAAACAACTCATGTTTTCCAATAAATTTCTAAGAAGTGTATATATCCAGGAAAAATTAAAACGATTGAGTAAATGTGAATAAAAGCACTGCATAAATAAATCTATAACTGGTAACTATTAATAACAGTATTAAATATACAACACCAACTGTAGTTAAATTTGTTGATTAACAGGAGGTCTGGTACATTATTTATGGTTGTCTAAAATGCTGCAATCACATTGTAAAACCGCTTATTGTTTCTAATGTGTTCCTCAATTCATTTTACTATTTACTCACACACATATTATGTGTGTGTGTGTGTGTGTGTGTGTGTGTGTGTGTGTGTGCATGTTTCATAAAAACATATTTATTCAGGAATACTTCAAATTCCTTCTACCATGTTAAAAGTTATCTGCAAGTTGACTTTATATGTGGTATTATCTCAGATTCAGAAAGACAAATGTCACATGTTCAATCTCCTCTGTAGTTCCATTCTTCAAATATTCAGATGTGTGCATAGCCTAAAGTAACCACGGATACAGGGAAGTAAAAGAAATGGTTCTAATATGACCATAAGTGTGAGGAGAAGGACAGAGATAGGAATAGTGGAATATCAGTGACATTAAAGAATGGCAAGGAGTCTTTAACTGGGAAATGTGATGGCAGTCAAAGCAGAAGATACCTGTAGAAATAATGTACATCAGAGATTCTTGAAAAAGACCTAAGGAAACCTTAATTTTTTATTTACCTAACAACACATGCAAAATGAATATATTTATATTTTAAATTGAGTTATATCACTTCACCTCAAAATGTTTATCTCCAAAAGATATGTAGATTATCTTGTGGAAGCCATAGAAATCTTGTTTTCAGTTTTGGTTAGAGAAAACCTGGAAATGCATAAATGTTATTTATGAAAAGTAAAACATTTTTGCTGAATACACCATACTTTTAGGACACAGCACAGTATAAATTCAAGATGATTTGAAAACCTCTTTCTTAAACATTATATTTCATAGGATTAGAGGAGGTTACTAAAGCTGCCAAAAGGCAATCAATATTCTTTGGCAGCTATTATATTAAGACACAACCTTGACTAGTGAGGCAGGATATCCCTAAAAGCAAAATATCTTGGTGGAAACAAGCAACTGTCTGATTGGATAAGTCCTTTGCAACAGCAAAAGATCCACATCAGGAACAGTGAAAGTATCTCTCCCTGGGCCTAAGAGCTATGGATCTTAGAGGTACCCCACTACCACTAGTTTACTATATCATCATAATTCCTAACTGTGTTATAAATAATTATGATCACACAAACAGATACATTTGCCTATCACTTTTGACCAGAAAAAAAATCACTTCCAGAAACCCACAACTGGATAAAATTCACAAAATAGTTGTCCAGCCCTAGCGTGCACATCTGGATTACAGCTGCTTTCTTAAGAAACATGAGAAAAATAGTTTAAGAGCAAGAAGATAGAAAATTATGCTATGAGACTGTATCTTTTAGGTATGACAGAGTTGCTACTTCAAAATTTTGGCTACCTACAAAACAACTAAGCAATGACCATACTAAGAACCTGAGAGATGTGTTAGAGAAACTCTGAGGTAGAAAGCTATAATTTCAAGGAGCCCTAGACAAAGAATTTTACTCAACTGAGGCTGTTTGAGAGAAAATTCGTCTTCCTCTAGGATGAGTTCTTAAAATAGGTTGTCCAATAATAGATTGCATATTTATGTTTCTATATGCATCTACAACTATAATAATCAAATAAATATATAGGGTGTAAGAGGATCATCAAAAATGTTGGGAGAAGAGGACACAAGAGGGATTTGAGTGAGCAAATAAATGTAAAAATGATTTAATTATTACTTATTTAATTAAAATATATTAAGAGATGAATAGTGCTAGAGAGATAACCTTTTAGATGTCTTGTTATTTTATAATAATAATGAAAATAGCATGGAACCAAAATTAAAGACTCGGTGATTAATGGCATGTAATTGAGAGCCATATATAAGTCCAGAACTGTAACAACCACCTGACTTTCAATAATGACATAAATAGTTCATATTGAAGACTGTATCTTCAACAGGTATCACTACCCAAACTGTCAGGCAACATGTAAACCTAGACTAATTCCTCACACTGTATATATCAGTTACAGATCAGGTAATTGCCTCAATTTAAGTTCTAACGTGACAGAGCAAGACAGTGCAAAGTTTCTTTTATCTCAGATTCTTGCTGAGACCATTTTTGGTTTCACATGAATTTAATGTTTATGATGTTGAATTCTCTAGCAAATTACACACTGAATTATAGGAACCTGAGGTCAAGATTCCCTAAATTACTTACCTTAGTTTCTCATAAAGGGGTTTGTCTTTAAATACCACTTGCACTAAACACTGAACAGTATACTTGTCTAATGAATACCTGAGTGTAGTCATAGACATCAAGAGTCAAGACTTGCATTTAGCTTATAAACTGTGTTTGAGTAAATAATTCAATCTAATGGGTGCTTCATAACACTAATACCATGAATATGCTGGAAGAAAATATTAGGGAATACACTTAATTTATTGGTAAAGGAAAGAACTTTCTGAACAATATCACACTATCATAGGGATTATATTTACAAGTTAAAAAGCTTCTGTAGAGCAAAGAATGCCATCATGTATAGGAAGATATATATAGCCCACACCAAGAGAACTTGTCTTTTGCAACTATACCTTCGACAGAGGGTTGGTATCTAGAGTATAAAGCTAATTCAAAAAATGTTAAACATCAAAGAAAAAAATAAATAACTAAAAAACGACATATAACTGAACAAAATGTAACGAAAAGAGAAAATACAAATGTATAAAATATAAATTTAAAATTTTTAGCTTTTTTAGCAATCAGGAAAGATCAAATTAAAATTATTTTAAGATGAAATCTTACTACAGTCAAATTGATCAGAATCATGAAAACAAATAATAGCAAACACAGGCAAGAATGAGATGGGATGAAAAAGAATATTTCTCTACAGTCCACAGCCTCTTTTGATCTTTCGACAGACATTGCACTGACAGGACCATCGTACTTGGTAGCTGAAGAGCTTTTACAGTGAGATTGAAAACACAATGTTTTGTTCAGGAAATTTTCTCCTGTGCCTATGTGTTCTAAGGTTTTCCCTACTTTCTCATCTAATAGTTTCAGTGTATCTGGTTTAATGTGGAGATCTTTAATCCACTTACACTTGAGCTTTGTACAAGGAGATAAGAACGGGTCTATTTTCATTCTTTTGCATGTTGAGTGCCAGTTGGACCACCACCATTTGTTGAATAGGCTGTCCTTTTTCCATTGAATGTTTACTGCTCCTTTGTCAAAAATCAGGTGACCATATACATGAGGGCTCATTTCTGGATCTTCTATTCTATTCCATTGATCCATCTGCCTATTTCTGTACCAGTACCATGCAGTTTTCAGCACAATTGCCTTGTAATATAGCTTGAGGTCAGGGATAGTGATTCCCGCAGATGTTTTTTTGTTGTTGAGGATGGATTTCGCTATTCTAGGTCTTTTGTTATTCCATATGAAATTGCACATTGATCTTTCCAATTCCATGAAGAACTGGGTTGGAATTTTGATGGGGATTGCATTGAATCTGTAGATTGCTTTTGGTAAGATGGCCATTTTTAAGATGTTTATCTTTCCAATCCATGAGCATAGGAGATCTGTCCATTTTCTGAGATCCTCCTCAATTTCTTTCTTTAGAGGTTTGAAGTTCTTGTCACACAGGTCCTTCACTTGCTTAGTTAGAGTCACACCAAGGTATTTCATAGTTTTTGTAATGATTGTGAAGGGTACCTTTTCCCTAATTTCTTTCTCCACATGTTTGTCCTTTGAGTATAGGAAGGCTACTGATTTGTTTGAGTTAATTTTGTATCCGGCCACTTTGCTGAACTTGTTTATCAGCTGTAGGAGTTCTCTGGTGGAATTTTTGGGGTCACTCAAGTACACTATCATGTCATCGGCAAAGAGTGATGTTTTTATCTCTTCCTTTCTGATTTGTATCCCCTTGATCTCCTTTTGCTGTCTAATTGCTCCAGCCAGGACTTCCAGTACTATGTTGAATAGGTAGGGGGAGAGTGGGCAGCCTTGTCGAGTCCCTGATTTAAGTGGGATTGCCTCAAGCTCTAAGGTCAAAGATTAACAAATGGGACTTAATGAGATTGCAAAGTTTCTGTAAGGCTAAGGACATCATCAAGAAAACAAAACGGCAACCAACAGAATGGGAAAAGATCTTTACCAACACCACATCAGATAGAGGCCTAATATCCAAGGTGTACAAGGAACTCAAAAAGCTAGACACCAGAGAATCAAATAACCCTATTAAAAAATGGGGTACAGAGCTAAACAAATATTTTCAGTTGAGGAACACCGAATGGCCGAGAAACATCTGAGGAAGTGCTCAACATCCTTAGCCATCAGGGAAATGCAAATCAAAACAACCCTAAGATTCCACCTCACACCAGTCAGATTGGCCAAGATCCAAAACTCAGATGACAGCAGATGCTGGCGAGGCTGCTGAGAAAGAGGAACACTTCTCCACTGTTGGTGGGGTTGCAAGCTAATACAACCACTCTGGAAATCTGTCTGGCGATACCTCAGAAAATTGGATATAGTACTACCTGAAGACCCAGCTATTCCACTTCTGGGCATATACCCCAGAGACACTTTAATACACAACAAAGATACATGCACCACAATGTTCATAGCGGCTCTATTTATAATAGCCAGAAGCTGGAAGGATCCCAGATGTCTTTCAGAAGACGAATGGATACAAAAATTGTGGTACATATACACAATGGAATACTACTCAGCCACCAGAAACAATGACTTAACCAAATTCTTAAGAAAATGGCTGCATCTAGAGAAGATCATCCTGAGTGAGATAACCCAGTCACAAAAGAACAGACATAATATGCAGTCACTGATAGTGAGATGCTAACCCCAGAGGCTTGCACTCCCCCAGAAACAACTCACAGACTGTATGAAGTCCAAGAAATAAAGAAAACAAAAAATATACATATATTCACAAAACAAGAAGACTTTGACTATTTCCATGTTGTGTTTTGTTTTACATGTACTTTACGCTTATTGTAACTAGTAGGTTTTCAATGCATACTGTCAAGCCCTTAAAAAAAAAAAAAATCAAGTACTGCCTAAAAAATATATTCACATGGTTTTATGTAAAATTTATTTTAATGTCTGAAAAAACAGTACTGACAAAAATGTATAATTTTAAGCAAAAAATATTTAAAATCTGTACATTTATCTTTGTTTTGCAAAATAAAGTCGTTAAAAATAAAAAAAAAAAGAAAACACATTGTTTAGTTTTGACAAAATAGCTTCATTGAGTGCAGAAATGTGACACCAAATCTCAATAATTTATAAGAGAAATTATCACCAACCATTTTGTAAAACCATGATTTCTGTATAAAGAAGCCTTTATTTTAAACGAGTTTTAAAATCAGTAGACTTCAGTATGGCATTATTTGTAATAGTGATCAAAAGTTATTCTTTGAAATGAATAATTAACTACCTGACATTTCTCTAAAACATTCTAAATTGAATCCATATTTAGAAGACTAGTTGATTATATTGGACTGTAACTCATGACAAAATAGGTTTTGAATAAATAATGAATCCATTCATATGAAAATATATCATATATTTTGCTTTAAAAAATTATGTAAAACATTTGCATAATACTTTTAGTACTAGGTGAATTACATTATGCCTCTCAAATAAAAGTCAGATGGTAAAATATGATTCTAATAATTAAATATACCAAATTGAAGTCATATAAATATAAGTAAGAATCCTCTCATATTTTTCTAGCTGCTTCAGCATGCACATATAACATTTCTCCCTCTGAAAAAAATACAATAGTTGAAGAAAAATTAGTATATTGAGACCTACCTGTTGGATGAGTGCTTAAATTTTGATTATATGATATTCAGAAAAATATTAAAGTTTCCATAGTTTACATAAGGCAAGGAAGAGTACAAGAAAAGTGTGACTTTAAAACATAAATATAACTAGAGCCATGTGTCACCTAGTTAGAAAGCAAACAGAGACTTTGACATGGTCCAAGGGGGCCAAGAAAGTCAGTAGATAGAATTTTGTAGAATATTTATAGTGAACAAAATATTTTGGCAGAAAGAAAATTGCAAGCTTGTTATTGTCTAATGACAGGCTTTAAGGAAAAGTTATTTTGTGGTTTTCTTTTGTGGTTTTGATAATTCATGTAATTTTAGTACATTTTTAAAAGATAAGCTCTCTGTATGATAATACTGAAATGAATAAAATATTCTTTGATAATATAACCTATCAAGAAACTGGGTACCTACCTGTTGCCATAATTTTTTATCATGATTAATTTGAAAGAGAAAATATCAGGTATGTAGTATTTGTAATATATGTAAGTAGAAAATTGATATATCTCTAGTAAACACTAATCTAGGTAATTCATCAATAGTCATTTCATGTTGTTTAACAGTGAACAAGATATTTACAAAAATATATTGATATAATAAAAAAGTTATATAATTTCCAATGTTACAGAGTACTTACTCTGACATTTTTTCGATTGATTTTATGCCACAATTATAAGTATAAATTTAGCATAATGATAAATTGTTTATCTGCTTATTTTCCCTTTCTAAGCATGTTAATATTGTGAATTCTGCTAAAATTATTTGGGTAATTGTATGTATTCTGATGCTTATAGATAAGAGTTCACAGTAGATCTTTTTGTAACTACTGCTAATAATTCACAGCCTTAGGTAATTTTCCAACCTATTGAAACATGCAGTTACTTCCGAATGGGTTTTGGTGTGAAATAAAGCCAAGGAAATGTTAGCATTCTATTCACTTTTACAATTCTGTATATAGATATTACATAGGCATGAAAGAATCAATATGAAGATTCAAAGATAATTTACAGGAAATATGATGATACTTTCTACATGAAAAAAAAATACTTACAAGAGCCATTACTTCTACTAAGTACACTGAAGTGGTGGTTTTGAGGAGGCTGCAGTAATCTTGTTCACTGGATACAGTTCCTCTTTTTAATCATGCCCTTAAACCTCTATTGTATTCAACTTCTCTCCTTCAGTTCTAATGGCTCATTGATCTGGAAAGTTGTAGTCATTTTTTTTTTCTTTTTACATTTCAGTCAAGATAGTTGAGTTGGATAATAAAATTAGAATGATCTTGAAGAAGCATATGAATTTGCATATATAGCATTTTTTTTTCCTGAAACCATTGTTTGATTCAGACACTGAATTTTGGAAAAGTAACTGAAATGAAAGTGTGAGAGAACTTGTGCTGCTGGGCCATATTTTAAGAAATGAGATTTTAATTATTTTTCTTCTGAATTAAAGAGAAGTGGATCTTCTCTAAATGTCTTTGTTTGGGTTTCTCCTAAGCTTAAAACTTGCAGATTTTTACTTTTCATGTTCTAGTGCAGTTAGTAATTGAACTTCTATTCACACTGTCCATTTAACAATAGGTAAATTATCATCTGAATTTTATTGCTGTGGTATTTTCTTTTGTATGTGTGCTATTTAAATTTCAACTTAAAGCGTGTAGGATTTAAAATTCTACATATGACAGTTTATCCTACCTCAGATTTGAGTGTTACTTTTAATATGTCCATCCTGGGAAACTATTGAAAGAGACCAAAGTATAGAAAGAACAAAGTAAAGGTCTCATGGATTCTCTGATAACACAAAGCACTCTAGAAAAATTTTCCATAACTACTGAAAATTATTTAGTGTTACAGAGCTGTTAAAATAGACTTGGGCCACAGGTGGAACAAGCCAAACTGCAATCCTTCCACAACAGTACATGAAGTTCTTCACAATAGATTTCCTGACTAGATATTTCAATAGTAGCTTTTCCTTTAAGCTGCCCCAGTGCATTATTCCAGAACATTATTTCCAATCAATTATTTCCATGGTTTAAAAAAATACGTTTTATCATGAAAGGTTGAAAATAAGCCTTTTCAATCATTATCACTTATAAATTATGGCTAACTATGGCATTTTTCCATTGTCTTGTTGTTAAGATCAACATGTTCTTCTACAAACCCCTAGAATTTAAAAATATGAATTTGTATTAACTTTTTCAAATATCCCATAGATTTTCTAGTAGCCAATATGAGTTCCTGGGAAAAAACAACTTTCTCTATTCAGGATCTGTGATATAATAAGTACAATGAGAATATTTTCAAAACATATAAACAGGCATTTTAGGTATCATAGCATAGATAATATAGTTTGTGGATTATCAGTTGTTTAAAGGACTATTTTTGTCTCTACTGGATGATTATAGAAGAAATCAGCAAGTTATGATCATTTATCCCAAGAATACAGTGAAGAAGAGAATAGGAAAAATAAGGTGGGAAGATGCATGCTTGTTCTGTTAACAAAAGGTATTAAACATACAGATAAAGGAAGCCAGTGGGGGGTAGTGGGAGATGGGAGTTCATGGGGGAACAACATTTGAAATGGAAATACAGAAAATATCTGATATTTTTTTTAAATGCTGGTAAATTGTAATTATTAAAATGGATTTGGGGGCACAGAACAGGGCTCAGCCCATCCGCCATATGGACCAGCAATTCCCAAAGGTTTATAGACTGGTGAGAAGGGGATCTGGACAGCCAGGGAGCAGAGAGATCTGTGCAGAGTGTGCACTGAAAGCGCGCCCCTGCCCTGCCAGATCCAGGGACCAGGAACACAGCATTGGAAACTCTGTTTCCACCCCCGCGATTTTGGGGCGCAAAACAGGGCTCATTCCATCTGCCACCTGGACCAGCAGTTGCCAAAGGTGTAAGGAATGGTGAGGAGGGGATCTGGGCAGCCAGGGAGCAGAGAGATCTCTGCATATGCACGGAAAGCACACCCCTGCTTTGCCTGACCCAGCGACCAGGAACCAAGCACTGGGATCTCTGTTCACACCTGGCAGCTTTGGGGCACATAACAGGGCTCAGACCATCTGCCACCTGGACCAGTGGAGATCCAGGGATGCAAACCAGATACAAGGGAAAGGCAAGAACATGTCACTGACAACAATTTGGCAAGAGGAAAGCAAAAGAGTATATCCCAAGAAAACCAAGACAACCTGGCAACACCAGTACCCAGCTCTCCCATAACAGCAAACATTGGAATGCCAAACACTCCAGAAAAAGAAGATGCAGACCTGAAATAATACCTCAAGACACTGAAATAGATCCTTAAACAAGAACGGGAGGAAAAGCAAAAAGAACAGAGGCTTTAAAAGAGGAAACAAGAAAAATCACTCAAAGAACTCAAAGAATTACAGGAAACAGAACCAAAGAGATGAAGGAATGGATGAAGGACTTTAAAACGGAAATTGACACAATAAAGAAAACACTAAAAGAGATAACCCTAGAGGTAGAACACATAATAAAGAAATCAGGAGTCATAGAAGCAAGCATTTCCAATAAACTACAAGAGATGGAAGAGAGAATCTCGGGGACCGAAGACAACATTGTAAACATAGACAAAACAGCCAGAGAAGATGCAAAAAAAAAAAAAAAAAAAAAAAGCACCTAACCCAAAAATGTCCAGGAAATCCAGGGCACAAAGAGAAGACCAAACCTAAGGATAATAGGAATAGAAGAGGTAGAAGAATATCAACTAAGAGGCACAGTAAATATCTTCAACAAAATTGTAGAAGAAAACTTCCCTACCCTTAAGAAGGACATAACCAGGAACATAAAAGGAGCCTTCAGAACTCCAAATAGGTTGGACCAGAACAGAAATTCCTCCTGACACATAATAGTCAAAACGCCAAGTGCCCAAAGCAAAGAAAGAATACTAAAAGTAGTAAGGAAAAAAGGTCAGGTAACATATAAAGGCAGACCAAGCAGAATCAAACCAGATTTCTCAACAGAGACTATGAAAGCTTGAAGAGCCGGGACAGACATCATGCAGACCCTGAGAGAATAAAAGGGCCAGCGAAAGACGATATACCCAGCAAAACTATCAATCTCCATAGATAGAGAGATGAAGATATTTCAAGACAAATCAAAATTTTTAAAATATCTGACCACAAACCCAGCACTACAACAAATTATAGGTGGAAAAACCAATACAATGAGAGGAACAACATCCTAGTAAAAACATGTAAATTCATAAGCAAGAAAACCAGAAGAAAAAGACACAGATACAACTCAACCTACAAAAGCAATAATAGCAGGAAACAGAAACCACTTTTCCTTGATATCTATTAACTGAAATGGACTGAACTCCCCAATAAAAAGACATAGGCTATCAGACTGGATACATAAACAAAATTCAGCATTTTGCTGCAAACAGGAAACCCATCTCAGAGACAAAGACAGACACTATCTCAGAGTAAAACAGTGGGAAAAAAAAAAAAAAAACTTCCAAGCACACAGCCACAAGAAGCAAGCTGGAGTGGCTATTCTAATATCAAATAAAGTAAATTTCCAACCAAAAGTTATCAAAAAAGATAAGGAAGAATACTTTTTACTCATTAATGGGGAAATCTGTCAGGAGGAACTCTCAATCCTTAACATATATGCTCCAAATACAAAAGCACCCACATTCATAAAAGAAACCCTACAAAAGCTCAAAAAAATACATTTCACCCCACACAATATTAGTGGGAGACTTTACTACCCCACTATCTCCAATGGACAGATCATGGAAACAGAAACTGAACAAGGACACTGTAAAACTAGCAGAGACTTTGAACCAACTAGAATTAATAGATATATACAGAGCATATCATCATAAAGTAAATGAATACACCTTCTTCTCAGCACCCCATGGCACCTTCTCGAAAATTGACCACATAATTGGACACAGAACGAGCCTCAATTTATATAAGAAGATTGAAAAACTCTCATGCATCCTCTTAGATCACCATGGTCTACGACTGGTCTTTAACAACAACAAAAACCACAAAAAGCCTACATAAACATGGAAACTAAACAACACTCTGTTAAAGAATAGCAGGGTCAAAGAAGAAATAAAGGATTTTCTAGAATTCAATGAAAAGGAAAACACAACATACCCAAACCTATGGGATGCAAGGAAAGCAGTACTGAAAGAAAAACTCATAAAGCACTTCCAAAAAGAAACTGGAGAGAACATACATAAGAAACTTGAAAGCACAGCTAAAAGATCTAGAGAAAAAGGAAGCAGATATACCACAGAAGAGTAGATGGCAAGAAATAATCAAAATTATGGCAGAAATAGACCAAACAGAAAAAAAAAACAAAACAAAACAAAACAAAAAACCATTGAAAGAATCGAAAAACACCAAGAGGTGGTTCTTTGAGAAAATCAACAAGATTGATAAACACTTAGCCAGACTAACTACAGGGCAAAGAGAGAGTATACAAATTAGCAAAATCAAAAAGGAAAGTGGATACATAACAACTGAAACTGAGGAAACTCAAGAAATCATCATATCCTAGTACAAAAACCTATACTCCACAATGTTGGAAAATCTGGAGGAAATGGATGAATTCCTAGACTGATACAAGATCCTAAAGTTAAACCAGGACCAGATAAACCATCTAAATAATCCCATAACACCTAAAGAAATAGAAAAAGTCATCAAAAGCCTCGCAACCAAAATAAGTCCATGTCCAGACGGGTTCAATGCAGAATTTTTCAGACATTTATTGCGGACATAACACCAATACTCTACAAACTATTCTACAGGATAGAATCAGATGGAATACTACCTAACTCATTTTTTGAGGCTACAATAACCCTCGTTTCTAAACCACACATAGACCCTACAAGGAAAGAGAACTCCAGACCAATCTCACTTATGAACATTGATGCAAAAATATTCAACCAAATCATTGCAAACCGAATCCAGGAACACATCAAAACGATCATTCACCATGACAAAGTAGGCTTCATTCCTGGGATGCAGGAATGGTTTAATTTAAGGAAATCCATCAATGTAATCCACCATATAAACAATCCAAAGAACAAAAACACATGGTCATCTCATTAGATTCTGAGAAAGCATTTGACAAAATTCAACACCCCTTCATGTTAAAAGTCCTGGAAAGAACAGCAATCCAAGGTCCATACCTAAACATAATAAAAACAATATACAGCAAACAAACAGCCAACATCAATCTTAACAGTGGGAAACTTGAAGCAATCCCACTAAAATCAGGGACTCAACAAGGCTGCCCACTCTCTGCATACCTATTCAACATAGTACTAGAAGTCCTGGCTGGAGCAATTAGACAGCAAAAGGAGATCAAAGGGATATGAATCAGAAAGGAAGAGGTAAAAACATCACTCTTTGCAGATGTCTTGATAGTGAACTTAAGTTACCCCTAAAAATTCCAACAGAGACCTCCTACAGCTGATAAACAAGTTCAGCAAAGTGGCTGGATACAAAAGTAAATCAAACAAATCAGTAGCCTTCCTATACTCAAAGGGCAAATATGTGGAGGAAGAAATTATTGAAAAGATACCCTTCACAACAGTCACAATAACTATGAAATACCTTGGTGTGACTCTAACTAAGCAATGAAGGACCTGTATGACAAGAACTTCAAACCTCAAAAGGAGAAAATCTGAGAAAATGGAAAGATCTCCCATGCTCATGGATTGGGAGGATTAACATTTTGAAAATGGCCATCCGACCAAAAGCAGTCTGCAGATTCAATGCAATCCCCATCAAAATACCAAACCAGTTAGTTCTTCACAGAGTAGGAAGATCAATGTGCATATTCGTGTAAAATAACAAAAGACCTAGAATAGTGAAATACATCCTCAACAACAAGAAAACATCTGCGGGAATCACTATTCCTGACCTCATGCTATATTACAAGGCAATTGTTCTGAAAACTGCATGGTACTGGTACAGAAATAGGCAAGTGGATCAATGGAATAGAATAGAAGATCCAGAAATGAGTCCTCACATATATGGTCACCTGATTTTTGACAAAGGAGCTGTAAACATTCAATGGAAAAAGGACAGCCTATTCAACAAATGGTGCTGGTCCAACTGGCACTCAGTATGCAAAAGAATGAAAATATACACTTTCTTATCTCCTTGTACAAAGCTCAAGTGTAAGTGGTTCAACGATCTCAGCATTAAACCAGATACACTGAAACTATTAGATGAGAAAGTAGGGAAAATCTTAGAACACATAGGCACAGGAGAAAATTTCCTGAACAAAACATCAATGGCTCAAGCTCTAAGGTCAAAGATTAACAAATGGGACTTAATGAGATTGCAAAGTTTCTGTAAGGCTAAGGACATTGTCAAGAAAACCAAAATGCAGCCAACAGAATGCGTAAAGATCTTTACCAACTCCACATCAGATAGAGGCCTAATATCCAAGGTATACAGTGAACACAAAAAGCTAGACACCAGAGAATCAAACAACCCTATTAAAAATGGGGTACAGAGCTAAACAAAAGGTTCTCAATTGAGGAATATTGAATGGCTGGGAAACTTCTATAGAAGTGCTCGACATCCTTAGCCATCAGGGAAATGCAAATCAAAACAACCCTGAGATTCCACCTCACACCAGTCAGATTGGCCAAGATCCAAAACACAGATGACTCAGATGCGGGTGAGTTGTGGTGAAAGAGGAACACTTCTCCACTGTTGGTGGTGTTTTAAACTAATACAACCACTCTGGGAATCAGTCTGGTGATTCCTCAGAAAATTGGACATAGTACTACCTGAATATCCATCTATTCCACTTCTTGGCATATGCCACAGAGACACATTTACACAATGGAATACTACTCAGCCATCAGAAACAATGACTTAACCAAATTCTTAAGAAAATGGCTGCATCTAGAGAATATTATCCTGAGTGATATAACCCAGTCACAAAAGAACAGACATAATATACAGTCACTGATAGTCGGATGCTAAACCCAGAGGCTCAGACTGCCCCAGAAACAACTTACAGACTGTGTGAAGTTCAAGAAAAAACAAAACAAAACAAAACAAAATCAAAAACAAAAACAAAAACATAAACAAAAACAATAACAAAAACGAAAACGTCATGCTCAATCCTTACACACCAGGAATATATTGACAAATTCTTGGTTACCACCTGTTTTACGTGTACTTTTTTCTCATTGTAAATAGTAAGAGCTTAATGCAGAGTATCAAACCTTAAAAAGAAAAAGAAAAAAAAAAAAAGCCAAGTACTGACACAATTGTATTTTTATACATTTATGCAAAAATGTTTAATTTTTTTATCTTTGTTTTTTAAAATAAAGTTTAAAAAAATAAAATAAAATAAAAAGGATTTGAATATTAATGAGGATAAATACTAATTGGATTTGAAGTTCTGTCACTTTCATACTTTCTCATCCCTGCAATAAATACTTCTTACAATTCAAACCCATGTCTAAATAAAAAAAAAAGAATTTTCTTAAAGGGAATAATGTAATAAAATGATGCACTTTGAATAGTTTTTATTTCATTTTTAAAAGTAAGAATACACAATATGGGATAACATCTGGCTTGCTCATTTGTCTACATTACTATAATATGATTATATTTATTCTATTGTTCTTTCTTTCCTGACCTATTCATTCCCTCCCACCACACAGGGTCTTTCTCTTTTTTGGTTCCCAATACATAAATATATCATATATATATATATATATATGTGTGTGTGTGTGTGTGTGTGTGTGTGTGTGTGTGTGTGTGTGTGTCTGTGTGTATGTGTGTATTTTATATATACAAAGTAAATATATCATATCATTTTATATATTATATGTTATATAATATATACTTCATAAAGATATAAAAGTACATATGGTGATATATACTGTATATTATAAATAATTAAATATATACTGTATATATTATATCATATATTAATTTTTGTTACTTCTGTGTATCAGTGTAGTATGTATGTATATTTAATCATTTTTTACAGTCCATTAAGTCTATATTTCATGTATGAGAGAAGATTTTTTAAAGTTCATTTTGATTAGTTTGTCTTCTGCTTCGTACTCTCAATGTTTTTGAAAGACAAAATTCTCTAAATTCTTAATATGAAAGAAAACATATTGTCTTAGTTTTTTTGAGTTTCCTTTAGTCAATTTAACATAATGTTTCCCATATACCTTTGTTTGCAAGTTTGCAAGCAAAGATTAAACTTTTCTTTTATTCATTTTTAAGAAAAATTCTCATTTCTTCCCCCCCACCCCGTCATTTTCTTTAAGCCCTTATCTACCAATGGCCATTTAAGCCTATTCCATATCATATCTATTATAAATAATCAGGTGATAGGCATGGTTACAAAAGTGTTGCCCATTAACCAAGTAAATCATAGCTACTATGTGATGCTTCTAATTTCATTTTTAGTTTGATTTCCTTAGTGAAAGCTCTGATTTACTTTCCTACCAGCATTATATTAGGTATGTTCATAAAGGCACATTTTATATTTACTAAACTTGTGATATTCTGATTTTAAGGCATATTTAAACATTCATTCAGAGTTTTCTACTTTATACCATATTAGTGCACAGTAATAGTTTATGAGATAGTTTGTTTCCATTGCTGTGAAGACACTACCAGCACAATTCTTATAAAGAAAAGACTTTAATTGGGGTTAGTTTATAGTGTAGAGGTTTAGTCCAATATTTTTTTTAAAGCTGAACTTTTTACATCATGTTCCACAGGCAGCTAAATAAAAATACACTGGATCTGACCTGATGATTTGAGACCCCAAAGCTTCTGCCCTGCAACACACTTCCTATAACAAGTCCACACCTACTCCAACAAGGCCCTGCTTCCCCAAACTCCTCTTGGGGATCTTTTTATCCTGTGGGTTTGCCTTGTGTAGCTTCAATGTTAGGATTTTTCATTTTATCTAAAATTTTATTGTGTTGTTCTGGGTTATAATACTTCAGAAGCTTGTTCTTTTCTAATGAGAGAAGAAAATGAGTATAATCAGATAGGAGTGAAGTTGGAAAGAAGCTGGCAGCATTAGGAGGTAAAATATGATCAGAATATATTAAAAATGAGGAAAATCTGCAGTCAAATGAACCTTTGGAGTGAAGGGTCTAATTCAACGTATAGGTTTTAGTCTAGTGTGAAGGCACACCACAGACAGAACTTAAGGCAGAAAGTCTAATTCCATTATACATAATTCTGATTTAGTATTTTTCATTTATCCTTGATTACCTAATGCTGTTTATATTAACAGCAACAAATATCCCAATTCAAGATTGGTGCATTAGGAGATAAAAGAAAGCGTCATTAAAATTTTCCATTCTAACTTACAATTCAATAAAAAAAAAGAAAATAAACATAAAATATGACAGAGACTTTGTAGCTATAATGACTGTATTGATAGATACAGCCTGGAAACTCTCTATGATAGTAAATAAAAATGCTTATTACTATAACATAATGTATAGTTAGGTTCCCAGTTTATGAGTCAAATGATTATCATGAAGAAAAACAAGAAAAAAAGCAATAAAGAATACTAAGACATGAAAATATCATTAAATTAGATGAATAGGTCCAAAACAGTTTGTATAATATTTGTACAAAATATCTGTATTTGTTGAGGCATCAGAAGTTTTATTCTTTTTTTTTTTAATTGAACAACTTTAATTTTTTTTGTTTTTTTTTTGTTTGTGTTTGTTTTTTTTATTTTTTTATTAACAACTTTATTTTACAAAACAAAGATAAATGTACAGATAAAAGAAAGTGTCATTAAAATTTTCCATTCTAACTTACAATTCAATAAAAAAAATAAACATAAAATATTTATTGCATATAAAAGCAATTTTGCATAAAATTGTACAATACATTTTTGTCAGTACTTGTTTTTTTTTTTTTTTAAGGTTTGATAGTGTGATAAAGATCCCACCAGTAACAATGAGCATAAGTACATGTAAAACAAGATGCACCCTGGAAATAGTCAAAGTTTTCTTGGTGTGTAAAGTTTTTTTTTTTTTTTACAATGAGCAGACAGTATATGTAATACAGGGTACAACCTGGAATTTGTCAATGTGTTCTTGGTGGGTAAGGATTGAGCATGACTGTTTTTTTGGTTTGTTTTGTTTTGTTTTCTTTTTTTTTTCTTTGACTTCATACAGTTTGTGAGTTGTTTCTGGGGTGTTACGAGCCTCTGGGGTTAGCATCCCACTATCAGTGACTGCATATTATGTCTGTTCTTTTGTGACTGGGTTATCTCACTCAGGATGATATTCACTAGATGCAGCCATTTTCTTAAGAATTTGGTTAAGTCATGGTTTCTGGTGGTTGAGTAGTATTCCATTGTGTATATGTACCACAATTTTTGTATCCATTCATCTACTGAAGGACATCTGGGTTTTTTCCAGCTTCTGGCTATTATAAATAGAGCTGCTATGGACATTGTGGTGCATATATCTTTGTTGTGTACTAAAGTGTCTCTGGGGTATTTATTCTTTATTCTCTCTCTCTCTCTCTCTCTCTCTCTCTCTCTCTCTCTCTCTCTCTCTCTCTCTCTCTCTTCTCTGTGTGTGTGTGTATGTGTGTGTGTGTGTGTTTATCACCTTTCTCTTTTGTATCCATGCAAATTATTTCTTAGACTAAATATAGTATTGAAAATTGTTCAGTGAATGGGTTAATCTAAACATTAAAAACACTCAATAACAGACAGTGAACTTGAAAATCAGGCAGTTAAAACCATGTAAACTTTAGATCTGAGGTAAAGCTATAAACCCATGGAATTTGTGGTTTGTTGGAATAGCAAAGGAAAGAAAAGGTAATATATGAAGAAATAATGAAAAGGTTATTCATTTTAAAATACCTAGTAGTGTGACAAGACCAAGTTTTATTATTATTGTAGCCTACAAATTTCCCAAGGAAAATGAATAATTCATTTTCCCCATATAATAATAGATAAAAAATTTTCAACTTAGACCAGTTACTCTAATAGCATATAATGGATAGTCAGACCTAGAAATCTTATATTCCCTAAAAACACAAACTTTACATTTCTCTATAAAAAGTCAAAATGTAAATGATTCTTATCTCACTATTAACAGAGATGTTACTTACAAAGAAAACACAATGGCCCTTTTTCGCATACCTTATTTTCTGCTGTACTGTTGTGTTTTCTATCTGCCATATATCAGTGGATACTAGCCTACTAACACAGGGGAAGGAGCTTCATTTTGCTCCTTGCTCTTCATTACATATATACTGTACCCATAGCATTTCATTTTATCAAAGACCATTTCTACTATATACTAATCTCATTTTGTTAAACTGAAGATACACACACACACACACACACACACACACACAGAGAGAGAGAGAGGGGGGGGGGGAGGGAGAGAGACAGAGAGAGACAGAGACAAAGATACAGAGTGACAAAGGGACAGAGAGACAGAGAGAGAATAGAGACATACAAACTATAGGCATTTAAAGCCCAAGCATTTTATTTTACTTTTTATTGAACATATTAAACAGTACCTCTTTGTCAATTGTCAGTTCCACCCAGCTTAGGTTCTTATTTTGTTGGGAATAAAAAAGTCTCTTGGTCATTTTTTTCCTTTCCTCAGTAAAATTTAAAGGTTGTCTCCAGTTTTACAGAAACAAAAAAGCAAATAAAAACCCATAGAAAAGAAAGCATGTGCTAAACGCTGTTCATAAGTCCTTGTGATGTACTTTAAACAGTTGACCACTATGAAATACAGAATAAAATTATAATTTTAAAGCAATAATACCAAACAGTTCTCTGTATATTATGTGTACTTTCTCTTTGTGTTTTCAGTAATATCATAATACAAGGCATATTATATTAATTTCATATTTGCTTATCATTTTAAAATAATCCTTTGAAAAAAAAAATTAAAACAAAGCTTTATGAAGGCTTAGCACAGTTTGAATTGAAACTGGGATCTGGATAATTAATAGCCCATATGCATTGCCTATGAGGATTTATACAGATTATCTATACTTGTCAAGCAAACCAAATTATGATGCATGTATTTTGTTAAAACTCTTTTTGGAGTAATTCTTGTCGAGACAAATTGGTGAACTCTTCACTTTAATTTAAGGTACACTTAATGACTATCAAACTGAGCTTATCTTTAAAGATTAAATTCATCTAATTGATGGGAGCACTGCTTCTTACATTCACCACAGTATGATTCAATTTACTGGTGAAGGCAGGATGCCTTTATGAAGAATTTCACAGCAGGTTTGAAGACTTATTCCCAAACAGTTAGTATCTATTTTTATACCTGAGTGGGAGCATTCAAAAAGACCCTGTGTTTAAAAGGAACAAAAAAGAAAAGAAAATAAGGTGGGGAAAGGTATCATACACACTACATTTAAGAAGAAAAGATAATTTTCAAGAATTTGAAAAATCTTAATGAGTCAATTTGACTTATGTTTTAATTTAGAACATTTGGCTTTAAAACATCTTGTAGTTTATATAATATATTATAATATCTATTCTAATAAATACATTTTATCAACTATAAGTAAAATTGTTTCATTACGACGAATATTTACGGTTTTGGTTAATTTTGTCCAAAGACTGTCATAAGCTAGAATCCTAAAAAGAGGGAAATGACTTTTTACCTAAGAAAATGTCTTCAGAAGATTAGCCTGTAGGCAAACCTGTGAGCCACTTTCTTGGTCAATGATGGATATGAGTCAGTCTATCACACTGTGTGTAGTTCATCCCCTTCCAGAAATAGTGATTTAGGGTTTGTAGAAAATCAAACCAAGTCTATTTGTTAGGGTCTCCATTGCTGTAAAGAGATAACAAGACCAAGGGGATTCATATAAAGTGCAACATTTAATTCGGACCAGCTTAGTGTTTCACAGGTTCAGTGTGTTATCATCATGGTATGAAGCATAGCAACACTGAGGCAGGCATGTTGCTGGAGAAGAAAATGAGAGGTCTACATCTTGATCCAAAGGCAGAGAGATGAAGACTGTATTCTGCAGACAATCAGGAGGAGGCTCTCCCAATTAGTGGAGCTGAAGTATATGCCTCAAAGTCTATCCCAACTGTGACTCACTTCCTTCACCAAGGCCACACCTCCTAATAGTTTCACTTCCCATGAGCCAAGCACATGAAATGTGCCACAATAAGCAAACAAAGCGGAACAAATTAGTGTCATTGCTTTGGTGGTCTGCTTCAGTTCTGGACTCTCAATCAGGATACATAAGCCAAATAAACCCTTGTCCTGATAAGTTATTTCTGGTTAAAGTCAGTATCACAGGGATGTGAACAAAATTTCCTGAAGAGAGGTTGTGTCTGGCTGTGAACAAAACCCCTGAGAAAAGCATATCTGTCTGCAGATACTGCTGGAGGGACCAGAACTTCATTGCTGTAGACTTGAATTGTGTAGGCCCAGAGTCTAATTCCTTTATCGTAGCCAAGGCTTGTTGGAAAAGAGATTAAAAAAAAAAAAAAAAAAAAAAAAAAAAAAAAAAAACAAAGATTAAGGTGAGCTTTGATTCATACCAGATGAGCTTGAGGCAAGACTCCACAGGGTGAAGCTTCCCATGTGTGAAACAGAGCAACAGCAAACTCTAACAAGCAACAAACAAAAGTTATTGTCAATACCACTCTTCAGCAGGCCAAGGATCAATGCAAAGCTTACAATGGATACTAAAGTGTAGATTTATGTTAAGTCAATACATAATTGAACAGGAATAGGAGGTGGGAAAAAGAAGAGAGAAAAGAAGGGGAGGAGTCAGGCAGTAAAACAGAAGAGGAGGAGTCAGAGAGAAGGAGAAAAAGGAACTGGAACAGGAGCATGACAACTAAGAAGGGATGCCCTAGGAGGGGAATAGAGAGAGGTAATTCTCCCAAAAATAGACAAACAGATTGTTTTCCTAATTGCTGAGTTAAGTTTTCGTTGCATGGGTTTATTTGGGTTGAAGAGGAAAATACAACAAATTGGCAATTTGGTTGAAAAGGATATCACAATGGGCACCTAATATTTGGTTTAGAACCCAACTAACCAGAGTATAAAATTCACTGCTCCCCGCCCCCAGCCCCTAAAACAGAGATCTGGGCTAGAGCACTGTTGGATTGAAAACTGATTTGAGTCACAGGGGCCTACAGAGAAGAGCAGAGAGGCTCCCTTTCCCAAACCCTTTAACTTAGACATGTAAATAATAAGGTAATAGAGATA
Organism: Micromys minutus; assembly: GCF_963924665.1. Taxonomy (NCBI): domain Eukaryota; kingdom Metazoa; phylum Chordata; class Mammalia; order Rodentia; family Muridae; genus Micromys; species Micromys minutus. The sequence goes on from NC_137974.1 coordinate 16,836,300, forward strand.
ACTTGCTTTATTTTGTTCCACAAACACTCTTTGAATCAAACACAAGGCTTTGTAAATATTCATTGGTTGTTGTTAACATTGCATATGCAAGATTTTACCATAATGAATAGATTTGAAATTTGTCTAAAAAGACTTCAATTTGAAAAGGAATATTTAGTAGAAGATTTCATAGAGGAAGATTCAACAAGTAAATCCATGTGGAATAATTCCACTCCTTTTTTCATGTCTATAATAGATGCAGCAGAGAAAGGAGTTGAAGACTCTGAACACTGCTTTACATTAAAAAACAACAGATCCAATGAAAATATATTACGCTGCTTCCATGTTTGCTTCTACATTGCTTGTCTACGTTTAAAATGACTGAATGATTTTCATCTTGTGAAATCTCCCGAATATGGTTTTTATCTTATATTTGCAAAGAAAGTGTTTTTCATCTTGTATGCACATAATTACTGAAATTGTAGTCACATTAAATTCTGTATACAAGAACCATTATAAAAACAATTAATTTTCAATTTAAACAGGCCTTTCATTGTTTTTAAATGCTTTCATATTAGAGACTGTACAGAAAGCTCTACCAATAATATTTTAAAACATTGGCATGTGTGAAGGCAATCATGTTAACGTGAAATGGCAGTTCAAGCATATTTACCATTCCTCTGTACCCTGTATATGGTAAGTTTATATCTATTATAATTTTAATATCAACTGGACAAAAGGGATTTTGTGGTAAACACACTGGAAGAAAATGTTAACATTAAATGCAAGTAATAATAGGAATTGAGAAATTGATTCAATTCTTATTTAGGAAGCCACAACTTCTTTGTCATTCTGTGATCCTGACAATTATCTACACCAATAATCATAACTGCAGAGTAGTTACCTTGGACATGCTTCCTCATATTAGCTTCTATTTCCTATGAGAGAAAATAGTTCAAAATATTTGACAAAACATGTGCTAAAAAGAACTAGGATTATTGGATAGCATTAGCTTAAAAAAGTTATTTAAAAATAGAAATGCTAAAATGATAATACAAAATAGCTAAATTAATTTATAGATGCATTAATATCAAAATAAGAATGTTATTTTTATAATGACTATTTTTATATGTATTTTGATAGAGCAATATGATAGAAAAGACTAAAATAGAAGCTATAGATGACAGTGCTCTAATAAAAGGCCAAATTAACAGATCAAAGACTTTTCTGGATTAGAAACATAATACATGTGGATATGTTGGCAATTATTTGCAATGTCTGCATGTGTGAAAGTCAGCATATTGTTGGAAAATTTAAAACAAATTTATTATACACAGTGAGGTTCATATCAGTGCAACTAAAATATGAGGCTCTCTTTTCTAACAACAGTAAAACACAAGTGCATCAACTCTCCTTTCAATATAAACACTGATTTTTTAATGACGATTAAGTTGATTTCAACCTATCCAAAAGATTAACAAGTAAATACCTCTATATTACACTTTATTTTATAAAGCAGTCAGAACCTGTTGAATATATGTAAAATAAATGTTATTAAGGTAGTAAATTACAAGCAGAAGAAAAGTGATAAAAGGCACATGTTTTGTTAGGGATTTCTGGTTGTGAAAGGAGAATATGACCACAGAAACTCATAAAAAATTAACTGGTACTGAATTACAGTTTTGGAGGTTAAGTCCATTATCATCGTGCTGAGAATCAAAGCGGCCTACAAGTAGACATGGTGCTGGAGGACCAGAGAGTTTTATATATTGATCCTAAGTCAGCAGGAGACTGGTTTCCATTCTTGACATAGCTAGAGCATAGACATCTTCAAAGCCTACCGAACTTCTTCATTGTGGCCAAAAGTACTCTACCAAGACCATACCTACTCTACCACAGCCATGCTTCATCTTTTTTTTTATTAATTATTTTTAACTTTTGTAATTGGTTATCTGTATTTACATTTCAAATGTTATCCCCTTCCCTATAACTTACATCTCCCCTCACCCTTCCCTTGCATCAATGAAAGTACTCCATTTTCCAACTATCTTCTTCACATCACTGACTTGTCATTCCTTACTCTAGGAAAACGTGAAATGTGCCTGTTCTAGACCAAAGGCCTCTTCTCCCATTGATGCCAGACACTGCTATTTCCATTATTCTGCATGCTGAATCCCAGTTGAGCCTGCACCAATTTTTAAAATTGCTGTCCTTTTTCCATTGAATGTTTTTAGTTCCATTCTCAAAGATCAACTGACTATATATATGGATTCATTTCTGGGTCTTCAACCCTGTTTAATTAATCTAACTGCCTTTCTCTGTACCAATACCATCAGGTTTCTTTTCCTTACAACTTTATGTAAAAGAAACAGAGATACATGTACAGATTTTTAAAGGAATTTTGGCATAAAACTATATGAATATATTTTGTCAGTACTTGATTTTTTAAAATGTTTGATAGTTTTCACTGAAATCTTGCTAGTTACAATAAGCATAAGGCACATATGTGTTGAGGATTGAGAGTTCATCTTGATACATATTTCCGTTGATTATTAAAAAGTATCCTTCCTTATTCTTTTTGATAACTTTTGGTTGAAAATTTATTTTCTTCAATACTAAAATCATTAGTTCAGCTTATTGCTTGGGACCATTTGCTTAGAAACTTGCTTTCAATCTCTTACTCTGAGGTAGTGTCTGTTATTCAATATTAAAATTGCTAGTCCAGCTTATTCCTTGGGACCATTTGCTTAGAAATTTGTTTTCAGTCTTTTACTCTGAGGTAGTGTTTGTCTTTGTCACTGAGATGAATTTCCTGTATGCATCAAAAAGCTGGATCCTGTTTAAGTATCCTTTCTGATAGTCTACATCTTATTATTGGGGAATTGAGTACACCGATTTTAAGAGATATTAAGGAATAGTGATTGTTGTTTCCTGTTATTTTTGTTTTTAGAGGTAGAATTATATTTGAGTGGTTCTCTTCTTTTGGATTTATTGCAAGAAGATTATTTTATTTCTTTTTTGAGGGTGTAGTTTCTGTCCTTGTGCTGGGGTTTTCTGTCTGTTATCCTTTGTAGGGTTGGGTTTGTAGACAGATATTGTGTAAATCTGGCTGTGCCCTCGATTATCTTAGTTTCTCTATCTACGGTAATTGATAGTTTTGCTGGTAATAGTAACCTTGGCTGGCATTTCTGTTCTCTGAGGGTCTGTTTGACATCTGTCCATTATCTTGTAACTTTCATAGTCTCTGTTGAGTAGTCTGGTGTAATTCTAATTGAATTGCCTTCATATGTTAAATGTCTTTTCTTACTGCTTTTAGAATTCTTTGTTTTGATCATTTGGTGATTTGACTAGTATGTTTCAGGGGAAATTTATTTGCTTGTCCAATCTATTTTGAGTTCCTTAGGCTTCTTGTATGTTCATGGTTATCTCTTTCTTTAGGTTGTGTTAGTTTTGTTCTATAATTTTGTTGAAGATATTCAATGGGCATTTTAGTTGGGAGTCTTTACTCTCTTCTATACCTGTTATTCTTATGTTTGGTTTTCTCAATGTACCCTAGATATCCTGTATGTTTTGGGTTAGGGGCATTTTGATTTTTGCATTTTCTCTGACTGTTGTGTCAATGTTTTGTATGGTATTTTCTTTCCCTCAGATTCTCATTTTCATCTCTTGTATTCTGTTGGTGATGCTTTCATCTATGAATACTGATCTCTTTCCTAGGTTTTCTATCACCAGGATTGTTTCATTTTGTATTTCTTTTTTCTTTCAACTTCTTTACCTGTTTGGTGTCTTTTTCTGTAGCTCTTAAGGTGATTTTTTATGGGCTTCTACTTATTTATGTGTTATTTCCAGGTTCTCCTGCATTTTATTAACGGAGTTATTTTTGTGATTTTTAGGCCCTCCATCATCAAAATGAGGTATGATTTTAAGTCTAAATCTTGTTTTTCTGGTGTATTGGGACATTAACTACTGGCTGTGGTTGGAGAACTGGATTTTGAGGTTGCCAGGTTGTCTTGGTTTTCATTGCTTAGCTTCTTGTATTTGCCTCTTCACATCTTGTTATCTGTGATGCTAGGTGATCTTGTTGTCTCTGTCTGGAGTTGTTTCTCCTGTGGGTCTGTGGACCATTGGCTTCAGGAGGAAGATTGCTCCTGGGTGTTCAGCTCTCTGTAGGTAGGCTGTGAGTCCTGATGGTGGTAAGCTATCTCTGCCTCTGGGCAGAGATGAGGGCCAGAGAGTCTGTTCCCAAGCATTTTTAATATACCTGGACCCGAGAGTTCTTGGCAGTCTCTCCCCAGATAGTCATTGGAGAGAAAGTGGGGGATTCCCTGTGGGCTCATGAGGGACAGATCTCTGAGGCTTTCCTTTGTGCTCAGAAATCTGCAGGCAGGCTGTGAATCCAGATAGCCGTGGGACAATTCTGGCTATTACTTTGGGTCAGAACAGTCTGTTCCCAGGCAGCCTAGTGTTACTACATCCCGAAAGTTCCTGCAGTTCTCCCCCAGGATAGTCAGTGAAGAGAATTTGGGGGCTCACCCATGGGCTCAGGAGGGAGTATGCTCCTGAGGCTTCCCTAGGAGCAGGCTTCTTAATGGAGTTTCAAATGCAGCGAAGACACAACATGACTAATGCAAAATTACATTTAATTGGAGCTAGCCTACAAGTTCAGAGATTTTGTTTATTGTCACTATGGCAGGAATCATGACAGCATCCAGGCAGATATGATACTGAAGGAGCCAAGAATTCTACATCTTGTTCTGAAGACAAACAGAAGATTGGATTTCAGGCAGCTAAGAGAAGGGTTTTAAAGCCAATACCCTCTATGACTGGAAAGAGTGGCGAGAATGTAGTAGATGGATGATAAATTTAAAAAGAAAATTAATTATTGCTTAATTTTTACAATTTGATTTTAGAAAGAAAAGTAAAGCAATTAAATGTAATTTAACTGAAAGTAGATAAAATGTTAGAGCTATATCAGCAGAAAAATTGAAAAGATGGGTCAAGAGTTAGAAAAAGTATTGAAGGAGCTGAAGTGTTTGTAACCCCATAAGAACAATGATACCAACTAACAAGAGCTCCCAGGGACTAAACTATCCAAAGTGTACACATAGACAGACCCATAGCTCCAGCTGCAGATGTAGCAGTGGGTGGCCTTTTTGGCATTAATGGGACAAGAAGCCCTTGGTCCTGCCAAGGCTCAGTGCTCCAGTGTAGGGGAATGTTAGACTGGGGAGGCAGGAGAGGGTGTGTAGGTGAGAGGGTGGAAGAGCACCCTTATAGAAGCAGGGGAAAGGGGGGTGAACTAGGGGGTTTATGGAGGAGATACTGGGAAAGGGGAATGAACTAGGGGGCTTATGGTGGAGATACTGGGAAAGTGGACATTTGAAATATAAATAAAATATATCCAATTAAAAAATAAAACAAATAATAAAAAAGCTAAGTCAATGGATAAGAGAAAATTGGTGAAGTATTTAACATTATAAAAGGAAAATATATGCACTCTATATAATGATCTTAAGAATGTAATCTCTTTTCTGATTTCTAATAAGGACTATATTTATTCCAGGTTGTGAATATTTCAGTTTACTCTATAACATAAGATACAGCCATGCACTTAACCCAGTATAATTCCTTTACATAATAATATGCTAAGTGAAGCAAATGTGACATGTACAAATGACCTGCCGTGAAATAATATATTTTAGATTTATAACTATTCTACTTTATGGTTAATATAGTAGTGGAAAAAAACCTCCTGTTAAAAATGATATTACTTCATGGAATCTGTTACAAATAGTTTTGATGGTTAACTTTACTTATGCAAGCAGTAAGTGGGAAGAGAATCTCCATGGAGTAGATGTTAGGAAATTGCAGTGAAAACATGTCCTCTGGACATTTCATTTTTTTACTCATATACTCTCAGAAGTTTTGTTTGCCTTAACAATTTCTATAGAAATTCAAGGAAGCCAAAATTCTAGCATAGATGAAAAAACAATTTATGACACTCTCCTTCTAGCTAAGGAAATTTGGCAGGTGACACCTTCTACATTAAGAATATGAGTTCTATGTGGGATGAAAGATAAGTATCTGTTTATGTTATTATACAGGCAGATATTCAGTTTGATGAGCATTATTTGGATATGTTTTTATTTAAGTTGTGTCTTGGCTGTTTTTTTATTAATAATTATTTATTCATAGATGTGTGAACTTATGTCTGGATCTTTAGTTCAGTTCCATTGATTTAACTGTTTCTTTTTATGCCAATAATATGTAATTCTTATTAATAATACTCTTAAATATGGTTTGAAATCAGGGATGATGATACCTCAGGAAATTCTTTGATTATATAGGAATTATTCTTTAATCTGTCGTTAATTTTTAATTTTTTATGAAGTTGAGTATTACATTTCCTAGATTTCTGAAGAAATGTGTTGGGATGTTGGAGATCGCACTGGATCTGTACATTGCTTTTGGTAAGATTGCTACTTTGAAAATCTTGCCAGAAAGAGCATAGGAGACTGTTGCAGATATTTTCTTCAACTTTTTTTCGTCAATGTCTTGAGGCTTTTGACCTACAAATACTTAACTTGTTTGGTGAGAGTTCCCTTAAATTACTTTACATAATTTGAAGCTATTGTGAAAGGTGTTGTTTTTCTGCATTCTTTTGCTCCTTCTTTGTCATCTGCACGTAACTATTTTTGCTGTTAATCTTGTATGTAGCTATTTCACTGAAGTGTTTATCAGCTGGAGAAGTTTCCTATTAGAACTTCGGAGGTTGCTCTGTACACCATCACCTCAGAGCCTATGTGCATCTGACCTTGGTTTTCTGCATATGTTTTATAGTTACGTAGCTTGGTGTTCTATTGGGAGTCTTAGCAGTAGAAGTGGCTCATAATTCTAACTGTTTTTGTGCACTTTTTCTCCTAACAGATTGCCTTACCCAGACTTGAAATGACCTACTGAAACTTGCCATACTGTTCTCATTTGATATCTCCAGGAGGCCTGCTCTTTTCTGAAGAGAAGTGGTTCTAGGAGAGAGAGAAGCTGCAGGGACACACTTGTAGAACTGGAGTTGGGATATAATATATAATTTAGATGTTATTGGTAATTTTAATATTTGAAATTAGTAATAAAAAACGACCACCATAAAATAGCTATCAATATCTTAAACATTACAATTTCAATATTTTCTTACTTTATTTCTGGTAGTAGTTGGAAAAAAACATGTTTTGTTTCTTAAGCCTATGATTGATATGATAGCATTTGTGAATTTTAATAATGTCACAAGGATAAAAAAATTCTTGAGGTCTCTGTTTGCTTTTCACTGTTAAAAAGTTATTGGAAAAACCACAGTAAACATTTCAAATTGAGAAACTGCTAGTGCTTGCCTTGTGGGTGGATTTAGCAGTAACTGAAATGTTCAGACAATTCCAAAAGAACCAATGTATCTCATCCCAGGTTTGTCTGCAGGAGAATATAGGCTATCAGGGTAGCCTCCTGTTAGAGGTATTATAAACAAAAGGGCTAGAGGAAACCAATATTTTTTCAGAGTTTTGACAGGCATCCCACAGTGGAGCACATGCACATTGCTTTATACCTGTCAGATGCCAGCCAGGTGAAATCTTTTATCAGAAAATAATACAGACTGATAACTGGGAACCAACTGTTTTCTGAAATATGATAAACACTGTATTTGTGAAAGAGATCTCAGTAGTGGACACATGGTAGGAACTCGTTTATCCTGGGGATAATAAGGGATTATCTTGAAGTTTTCAATAAGAAGCTTTCTTGCACTCTGAGGAATATAATGCATTGTTTCAGTTTGTCTGTTACACTTGGGCTGTCTTGGTGATGCAAAATAAGAAGATACATGTACCACTGTCTCAGTCTGACAACATAATGATTTTAAAGGTGATTGGGGAGTTATATTACATGTATCATTTTGAGAAAATGTGTCTATGAGACAAATCATTGTTTTATGTCAATAAAATATCTGTGTATATGGATAGTTTTTTTTTCATATTTTTTTTAAGAAACACTCTATGTGTCATTACCTAGAATTATTTTGCATACAGCAGCAGGCAGTTACTTTTTAAGCCATAAAATAAACTGTAAAGGAGATGTAAGCATAAGAAGCCATTGCCTTTCCAGGTGAATTATAGAAAGCTCTTGTATGCAGGTAGAATGTTCAAGTAAATTCTACCTAGGGCTCCACAGAAGGGAAATAATTGAGCAAGAGGGACGATTGGATAAATTATTTTTAAGTAGCTACTGAATGGCAGCTTGAGTGCACTATTGTGATAGAAGTCAGCTAGACACTGATGAATGGGATTTGGGGAAAATAACTTGCCTTTAGTCAGTTTTTAAAGACTCTAATTTTATCATTCCGGGGAAGTGGACGATTGAGTCTCATTCAGCAACTTGCAATCTTCATCCTCATGGGAGAGCTGTTTGATTGCAAGTGCACAATTGAGAAAAGATGTGGGACTCATCAATAGGCTGCTTCCTGGGCAAACATCAAGAACTATAGTTCTAAGTGTATATAAAACCCTGCTACAATTACAAATTTCCTGAGGATGAACTTACACATTATAAAATTAGCCTCTATTCATTTTACGGATTGTAACCTCTTAGGATGATCCAAGCTTCCCCTTGCCCATATGTGGCATGTCTAGCTACAGTGGGAGAGTATGTAATTAAATATGGAGAGACTTGGTAGACCAGGATGTGGGCTGAATGAGTACTGGGGGTAATGTTGCCCTCTCAGGGGCAAAGGGTAAGAGGTAGGAGGAGAGAAACACTGCAATGGGGAAACAGGAGGGGAGGCAGCACTTAGGATATAAATAAATAAATAAATGAATACATAAATAAACAAACAAATAAATACATAAATAAATAAATATATAAATAAATAAATAAATAAATAAATAAATAAAATACACTCTTTTGAGGAACATTTTGCTATAAAATATTATAATACATCATGTATTAGTCAAGAAAAAGCATACTTATGTTACCAACCTCAGCATATTTTTTTCTGTACACTTTAGAATATATAAGGCATTTTTTTCTTCACAGTGTTCAAGTGCTAAGCACAATTTCTGTATGTATGAGAGAACAACATTTAACTATTTAGAAAATGTTTTCTTTATTGTTTGATAATTTGATAGATTGATATTTAAATACTATTTAACCCTTATTCATTTTTATACAAATATTTTTATTATTTTTTAAATTTTTATTGTACTTGATATATTCATAAATGTGTATAATTCATATTCAATGCTTTATTTCTTTTTACTTAAAAACCACTAAGAAGATCATCATGTAAAAAAACATAATACTTTGAGAGGAAGTGAATAAACCTGTCACTTAAATGTAATTAGATTCAATTTAAATATAAACCATTTGAAATTACATATTGGCAGAATATGGTTTATAAGGAAATCAGTTTCAGTGTTTTGTTGTCAACTATGTACTTGATTTATTATAAGGCACTGAAAACAAATAAAACACAAGTATATACTGTATTGCAGTAATGATATAAATTAATTTAAAAAAACTGAAAATTGCAGGTTGGTTGTAATATATGATTTGTCTAATAACAAATATTTTTTTCTGTGTGTGTAACTTTATCTGCAGGTAAGCATATCTGTACACATATTTAGAAGTCAAAGATGAACATTATTGCTTTTTGACTTTCCTCTTAAACTTATATTTATACATGTATAAAATTTGTATTTATTATATGTATATGTGTGTGTTTGTTATCATATTTATGCTTCTCTTTCAATCTGATATCGAAACCCCAAAGGAACATTTTTCTATTCTGGGTAAGAAAAGGTTAAGGGGGCAGATAAATTTAGGGGCACCACTAAACAAAAAATGAGCCATGAATAGGAACAAACTCAGTAGTGGATCCATTGTGGGAACTGGCTTATCTGGGGGATAATGAGAGATTATCTTGAAGTTTTCAATAAGAAGCTTTCTTGCACTCTGAGAAATACAATGCATTGTTTCAGTTTGTGTGTTACATTTGGGCTGTCTTGGTGATGCAAAATAAAAAAAAATATGTGTACCACTGCCTCATTCAGAAAAAATAATGACATTGAAGGTGACTTGGAAGTTATATAACAAGTTTTATTTTGAGAAAACATTTCTATGACACAAACCATTGTTTTATGTCACAAAAATTTTTGATGTACATAGACAGTGTTCCTTTGATTTTATTTAAATGCACATGTATCATTATCTACAATTCTTTTGCATATAGTAGCAGACTATTACTTTTTTTTGATATTCTCTGCATTTACATCTTGGCTGTTACTCTCCTCCCAATTCCAACACCCTCCACCTCCCATTGCCTACATGAAGGTGCTGCCTCTCCCAACCACACTCTCTCATCTCAGCACCTTGGTGTTCCCCTACACAGGGAAAACGAACATTTGTTGGACCAAATGCCTCTCCTCCCATTGAAGCCAGAAAATGCTGTCCTCTGCTACATATGCACCTGAAGCCATGGGCCTCTCCATGTATACCCATGGTTTGGTGTTTTAGTCCTTGAGAGCTTTGGTGTGTTTGGTTAATTGATAATTTTGTTCTTCCCATGGGATTGCAGACTCTTTTAGCTCCTTCAGTCCTTTCTCTAGTTCCTTCATTTGGGTCCTCATGTTCAGTCTGATGATTAGCTGCAAGCATCCTCCTCTGTATCAGTATGGCTCTGGCAGAGCCTCTGAGAAGGCATCCATATCAGGATGTTACTATTTTAAGCCATAAAATAAAATCAAAATGGCTGAAAGCATAAGAAACCCTTGCCTTTTCAGGTGAATTATGGGAATGTCTAGGAAGGAAACCTGCCTAAGGGCTGCCCAAACATTATCAGTGCCTGACAAACTTACCACCAATCACACTATTCTTCCTACCTACTATGTCTTTTTCCCCAACCAGGGTGGTGATTCATTGGTCCAGAGAGGCCAAGCTGATCAGCACATACATGCAAATGACATGAACCTAAACTATGTTTGGATGGAGAGTAGGCTGAAGAAAGTGGAGCAGTGGGGATAACAACCAGTCACCAAACCTTCAGGTAGGCCACATGCCCCTCACTCTTTCAGTTCTTCCAACCCCTATTCAGATTCCCCTTAACCCTCCTCATCACCATGCTCCAAACCTCAATTCCAGTCGAGACAGCTATTAGGAGTCATTTATCCAGTGGAGTCCCTGTGCTCAAACACATAAGTCCTGCCAGAAGACAAGAAACAGAAACCAAGGGACAAAACAATCATCCAACAAAGAAAAATTCAAAAATTGACACATAGACCTATAATCAAGCCAAATTCAGATGCCTAGACGACAATGTGAGAACATAATGAACAATAGTCAAGGAAATGTGGCACCAAGAGAATCCACCATCCTATTAGCATCAAGTCTTAAATATCCTAAGACAGGTGAAGCACAAGAAAAGGAGCTTAAAACAAACTTAAAAAAAAAATGATAGAGATCTCATATTAGCAACTTAACAGTATACCTAAAAGCTCTAGAACAAAAAGTAGCAAATATAGCCCAAGGGCACAGACAGTAGAAAATAGTCAAATTTAGGATTGAGATTAATTAATGAGAAACAAAGAAAGTAAAATAAAGCATCAGCAAACTAAGAGTTGATTCTTTGAGAAAATCAAGGAGACAGATAAAACTCCCTAATACAATACCTCCCTTATGATAAAACATAGAAAGATATTGGGAAAACAACAACATTCTCAATATGTACAAATAACAATATTTTGGTTTAACTCTGACTTCAAAAGTGAAAGATCTTTATGACAAGAACTTTAAGTCTCTGAAAAAGAAACTGAAGAAGACAACCAAATATGGCTAGTTCTCTCATTCTCAGGAAAAAGTAGAGTTAATATAGTGAAAATGGATATCTTTACAAAAAGCAAACTACATAAGGGGACATATTATAATTGCCTTCTGAAAGATCCATCAAGCAGCTGAAGGTGTTAGCTGCAGATATTTATACCCATCAAATGAACAGAAAATGCTGACCAATGTGATTGAATTCAAGAAAAATTGGACTTCAAGTACTATGTTGAATAGGCAGTGGGAGAGTGGGCAGCCTTGTCTAGTCCCTGATTTTAGTGGGATTGCTTCAAGTTTCTCACCATTAAGTATGATGTTATTTTTATTTTTTTCTGTATATTGCTTTTATTATTTTTAGTGCAGAGGAATGAAAATAGACCCTTTCTTTTCTCCTCATACAAAGCTCAAGTGCAAGTGGGTCAAAGATCTCCACATAAAACCAGGTACACAGAAACTCTTAGAAGAGAAGGTGGGGGAAACCTTAGAACACATAGGCACAGGAGAAAATTTCCTGAACAGAACACTCTAAGACCAAGGATCAAGAAATGGGACTTAATGAGATGGCAAAGTTTCTGTAAGGTTAAAAACACTGTCAAGAAAACAAAACGGCAGCCAACAGATTGGAAAAAAATCTTAACCAATCTCACATCTGATAGAGGTCTAATATCCAATATATACAAATAACTTAAGAAGTTAGATTCCAGTGAATCAAACAATTTTATTAAAAAATAGGGTCCAGAGCTAAACAAAAATTCTCAGTTGAGGAATACCGAATAGCAGAGAAGCATCTAATGTAAGGAAGTACTCAAAATCATTAGCCATCAGGGAAATGCAAATCAAAATAACCCCGAGATTCCACCTCACACCAGTCACAATGGCTAAAATCAAAATGAATGCATCTAGAGAATATCATCCTGAGTGAGGTAACCCAGTCACAAAAGAGCAGACATAATATGCAGTCACTGATAATTGGATACGAGCCCCAGAAACCTCTGAATACCCAAGAAACAAGTCACAGATCATAGGAAGCTCAAAAAAGAAAGAAAGAAAGAAAGAAAGAAAGAAAGAAAGAAAGAAAGAAGAAAGAAAGAAAGAAAGGAAAGGAAAGAAAGAAAGAAAGAAAGAAAGAAAAAAGAAAAAAAAAGTCCCAAAAGTAGAAGCCTCAGTCTGAAGGGGACAAAACAAACAACAAGTTTATACCACCCACTCAGTGTGGGGTACACCTAGACCTTAAATC